>NC_068355.1:85954718-86097218 GCF_020536995.1 Dreissena polymorpha | reverse complement strand
TTGCACACATGTTGTGTATGCAAGTCGATAATGTCACGAGAAATTCTTTATAAAGATAAATTAGTTCAAGTTCGCTTTAAAACTATTTAGCTATTTACATACAATGATTGACCGGAGGTCAATTAATTGAATGATTAATACGGACTTAATGTGCATGTGATATATACAATTGAGTGCATTTTTTCGAATCATATAAGTGTCTACATGCAGAACCTTTGCAGTAATATATTATAATATGTATGACATGATGAAGTAAAGATAATCTCTTTAACGTCCATAAACCATTTCAGAGTGACATTGACGTTGAGATTATGACACTTGTTTTACACGCGACAAGACAATATCCACAAGTCGCACGGTTGTGTTAATATATTTGTATACATGATTATGATACTGAGCAACATAGAATGGATGCTGATTTCATGAATATTCGAGTAAGTTCGACTGTTTAATGATTTCAACTGTATATTCATATTTTTAGATTGCGTTATTTTGTGACTTTTAATTGATACTTCATATAATTAAGGATCAATGCCAATACAATTTCGATGATATATTTAAATGCTTTTTATTTGTTCATGTTCCACATCTTTTCGAAATCTGTTGATGGATGTTCGAGAAAAGACGAAAAATGAAATGCCTTTGAGAGTTTGTAACTGCTCAATCATTTACAAGTTGTATCAAGATTTTGGTGTGTGAATCACTGCAGATCTGAAATAAGTATGCTCATTTAGTAAATTGTCAGGGGAAGCTTTTGGTGGAAACTTTGTAGTGTGAACATTTAATGGGAAACATTTGATAACCTGTTCAGTAGAATATGATGTGACTTATTTCCGAGTTATCATAGTAATGTATGTTTATACACGCGTATTAAAAACCGGCAACAAAAGAACGACAACCAAATACTTTAAAATAAATGAAAAGCGTTTTGAAATATAAAACAATGCGTTGAAATAACTACACCAGATAGTCAGTTAACTTCGATAATGTGTCAGCAATGTAATTTTACACATTTCTATCACATAATATCTCACTTAGATTATAGTTTGAATCAATATTTTTCATTTGTACCATGTCCATAATTCTTGAAGAAGCAGCCATAACTGCAAGTTTTTCTTTTTTATTCCTATCGTTTAGTGAACGTTTCCTGATTGTGTAAGAACGGTAAAAACGGTAAAGGTAAAGCGCAAAAACTACACCTATGAAACGAAGAAACCAAACAAATGTTAGCATGTAACGTATTCACAAATCAAGTTGACTATACTGCTTGTTTTAAGCTAACTATTTCAACCACATACTAAAAGGGAATTAATATCAAATTTATCCATTTGAATGCCTTATAACATCTTATAGTTGTCTCTTATATTTAGAAGTTTCGAAACCAAACAGCAAGTAATACCATATAATGCATATTATCAGTCAAGATATATATTTCTGATGTATTTTGAGAACATCTATTGTTTTAACTTTAACGTTCTCGATTATCTACATTATCTATTGTAAACAAAACGACTATATTGAAATATATATACTTAGTTGTTAGAGCCAATCTTATTAATCTCGTCTTGATTATCAAAGCGCTAATAGTGTTGATAAACTTTGTCTTGGAGTAAAACTGCAGACAAAGAAATTTTTAAATATATTGTAATAGTGAGGAACACGTATTTACACGAAGTCATTCGACTGGAATACAATGATTACACAAGTAACTGCCAATCCAGAGATCAATATGCAACCACAACTAACTATATAAATAAGCTAATTAAAGCAATCAATTTAGTTGTGTTATACAATTAAACACCCACTCCAACGGTAAAACGATTCAAGTATCTAACTTTCCGACTACTGCGGTGTAATAAAAGCAAATCAGATACGACAAACAGATGTGTCACAATTTAAATCATAATGACGGGGGTAATACGAACCCTGGTACAACAAATCAAAACTCAGATTCATTTCCGCGGTTTGATAATTTTTCTTTCGTTTGGCGCGGAAAGTAAAAAAAAACAAAAAAACAAAGGCTCCGCCAAAAACGGGTTATCTGATACTTTTGATTATTTAGAAAAGCTGCCTGACATTTAAATTTATTATGGGACAAAACAAACCAGGTAAGATTTAATCAGATTTGTCCAGATTACGGTGCGGACTCTGAAATATTACACAGCTCATCTCAGCACCACTCAGTGCATTCATAGTTCTTCACCCCAAGAAAAAACATTGTGCAAAATAGAATCGTTGCGAAAAGTTAAATTATCTTCATATAATTTTAATATATTAATATATAATAATATATAAAAAATATAAACTTATTATAATTAGTATTATTAGTTTTATTATTGTAATTACTATTGTTATTATTTGTTTAATAACCCTCGGCCTGCGCACCTTCGGAAGATGTCGTGGATAGCGCCGAAACACCTAATGACGAGACTGATGCAATGCACATCCCTTATTATTATTTGTATTATGATGTTTTTTCTTTACATATTAACAATGGATATGCATTGCATCAGTCTCTTTATCAGGTGGAGTCCTCCTTCATTAGATATTTCGGCGCTATCCACAACATCATCCGGAGGTGCGCAGGCCGAGGGTGATCAAACCTCGACCAGAGACTGATAAGCAATCCACTGCTGTTCTCTCATAACCATGTTGAGGCTAATTCTGCTTGCCTGCAAACATCTGCTATCGCCCGTTTCCTTGCTATTCCAGTGATGCCAATTACTCCGTAGTCCTTCCAGAGTGACTGCCCGGCGAAGCTCCGACTGCCAACCTCGAACATGGAAGCTCCAGGTGTTCCATCCTTTTTATCGGCACTCACCAATTAGCGGCTGGTATATGGCCTTCTTTCTTTCATGTGTTTCCGCGATTCGTTCTTCGAATGGCACTGTCAGTTCCAGAAGCACTAGCTTCTTCGTGGCTCTTGACAGCAATAGCACTTCAGGACGTAGAGTTGTGGTGGCGACGTCTGGTGGGAATCTCAGCCTCTTCTTTAGATCTACTATACGTGCCCAGTCTCTCGCTGAAGCTTGTATGCCCGAATCTGTAAACTTGTTGTTGCTTGGTGTTGATCCTCCATCTCTGACACAATTGAGTAAGCTTGACCATGTCTTCATTGGTGGCTTCTTCTTTCGTGCCACATCAAGGCTGGTTGCAATCTCGCTAAGGATCTTGTTATGCCGCCATCGGTATCTTCCGCCCGTGAGTGCTGTTCTGCAAGAAGATAGGATGTGCTCTAGGTTTGCTGTTTAGCCGCATAACCCGCAGGTGTGGTCCTCATTTAGTTTTCAGGTGCGGAGGTTTTTTGGTTTAAGCGAAAAATCGTAACAGAGCGTAGTAGAAATCCAATACTATGGTGGTCCATTCTCCACATGTCACTCCAAGAAACACTCTATGGTTGGACCCCTTCCCATTCATTATTATTATTAGTAGTATTAAAAGATATATAGTGATGATATTCATAATATACTAATGTCTTTATCAATCATTGTTCCAGAAGTTTGTTTTAAAATGAAAAAAGCTTGAAAACATTTAAAAAAAAATCAAATTAATTTATTAAACAGCAGCATCGTAACAAACAATAACTGAATAATGATGGTACACACTCATTTTGAATGAAGTCTACGAGGGTAGCACAATCATTTATATTATTCTAGAACACGCATTTAATGATGCAAACATGTAGCCTGACATCATGTCTAGCAGTCATAAATAGTATTACCAACTGTTGTCGTAACTCCTGGACGCATCTATTGATGTCATTTCCAAATATTACAACGTGCACAGTGGTATTGCAGCCCACCCACATAACTATTGTGGTAGATACGACCAAATATCGAATAGCAACTTACTGGCAACATAAATTCCAAGCAAGTTATTCTTTTCGAATACAATTGCAATCCAATAAATTAAAGTCAACAATACGTTAATGATCCCTTTGTCTGAAATAATTGTGATGATTTGTTATAGAAAGAAGGATTATAACAACGCCTGCAAATTGTGCGATAGGAATTGTACAATAAAGGTTAAGTACTGTTATATTTAATCATTTGTTAAATCTATCAGGTTTATAGCCATTAGCGATTTATTTTGCAAAAGAATAGGTTACCGGTAATTAGTTCACGACAACCTTACCTTTCCATTTGTAAGTGCTGTCTCTATTCAGAGAGCGGACATGTTGAGGTTTTAAATAATATAAAATTGATAAATAAGGGGGTTTATCCAAATCGAAAAAAAATCATACGAACCACACAATGAAACATCAGTTCAATTTTTCAGCTACGTCAAACAAGTATATTTTGACGTATGAAAATGACTTATGCTTTTCTTGAATTTTGCACTAATATATTTATATATATACGCTTGTTAAATGTATATGAATGAGTCTCAAACGAGTTCTTGTGCCATTGCTTGAAAAACAACAACAATTGGTTATGTATACCACAAGTCATTAATTTTTTATTTCAAACGATAGTATATTCATCAACATAAATGAGCGTTAAAAATATACTGTTTTGGGAACCTTTTTATGTCTAACCTGACATCAATAGTGTGATTTAGCATTAAAGAACCTTCATAACTTAATTAAGGCGGGTATAAATTACACAATGATGATGTTTTAACTCCGACAGTACATGAACCGCCACTATTTAGTCAATATTGATTGAAAGCATCATAAATTGATTTGCAATGCAGGTTTTCTAAGTCAAACACTGCTTACAAAAGGTGGTTATTTACTATAACGCAACTGTCTTCCTCCTTGTGACGCACTGAAGAGAATGATTGTCAATATTCAATAGATTGCTTAACAAAAGCAGATATTTGTTTTACGAACGAAACGCTGGCATCATGAATCTGGAACATTCCTATAACTATGAAGTATGAAAAGAAAGAAATATCGACTTTGAAACAGCTAGCTTTCGCGCCTCTGAAATAACTGATCTAGAAGTATCCACTTATTTGGTAGGATCAATAGAGAATACATGGTTGATGCCGAGATGGAGAAAGTTTATCCGGTGAGGCTTAGAAAAAGAAAATAGGGCGAGCTTTACCGGCCGAACCGATAAAACTTTCTCCATCTCGACACCAGCCATTATTCTATTTATCCTGCTTCATTAAAAATTATGCCGCTAACACATTTTATCAAAGACAAATGATAAAGATAAAAGATAATTATTCTGGTCAGCTCCTACATGTACACAGCATTCCTTACGACCGAATTACTACTGATCATGTCACGTTAAAAATAGTTCCACATTAAACTGGTCCTTTTAATACTTTCCTTATAAGAAAAAATAAAAATTGAATAAAAAATGTGAATTTTTTAATGTTGGAAATTGAAAACAATGTGCAACAGCAAAACAAAAAAATGATTTTTATTCTTTAGCATTAGAAAATAAATAAATATATGCAATAGCCAAAACGAAGATTTAATTTAAATTACCTCAATGACAGCTTTAATCCAATTCTTTTAACAATAAAGTTACAACTATATGAACTTACATGTTCTGTTCGTCCATCCTTTTATCGAAATGTTTTTTAAACCACACTATTTCTTCATGGCGTTTGTATCGAATGCTTACCATTTTGACCTTAAACACGATTTACGAAATCGTAATCCTGTCGGAGTCGGAAATTAACAAATATGCATTACAAAAACACAATCCTAAATACGTTTTGTATTCGTTTAATGCTATTTTACTGTTAAAAAACCACCACGTCCAAATTCTTGTCCCTAAAATCCACAGAGTCATGCTTTAACTAAAAATGTTTCGTCAGAGAAATGACGTCACACGAGAAACGTCATAAATTGCGTATTCAAGTGAATGGAAATAAAAATAGGGAATACCGGTTGGTTCTGTAATATGTTTTAAGAAGATGCAAATTAGGATAATGTAATAATGTAATATAAACGATAACATTCACGATGCGTTTCAATAATGCGTCACCCTTGTGTAGTGTTTTGGAAAGGTTACACTCAACTATGTGTCACAGCGTGCGTAGGAATACACTACTTCCTGTTGACCGGAGATAGAAAAATGTTTTCGACCCTGTTTTATTTGGTCAATGTTTGTAACAAAGGCAGGATAAATAAGGACACGAAGTACATTACGGATTATAGGTAAACAGGTATACATACATGTACACATTTAATAGATGCATGTATTAGCAATACAATATTCTAAGTTAATTTTTTTTTAAAGTTATGATAACATATCGTGACAACAAGTCTATAATTTTAAATAAACTGTTTAAACTTTGGTGGCTGATTTCTGTCATATCGTTGTGGTGTGTTGGTGGGTTTAAATGGCGACAACAGGAGAAAATAGCAAAACGACGAATTAACGCGCATTTACGAACATTTAAACATGTGTCGTTCTTTCGTCTCGCCGTCTTTGTGGGTTTGAATGGTATCAAAACAACAATATTTTTGTTTAGAATATTTTTTTACAAAACAAACAGTAACAAGTTAATAGATCTTCGTCAAAAGTTTAACCAATAAGTATACCAGTTTTAGAATGTGTGTTGTTTCCAGGATTAATACGCTCGTGAAAGTAACACTTAAATAATAAGGTCGCGATGTCAACGTAAGAGTATTTGGTAGTTTTTCGTAATGTATAAACAATAAGCAGTTCACATTTTTTTTCCAATTTAACAAACGTCATTTGTTTAAGTAATCAAACGTTTTCATTTAAAAAAATTGACCATAATCTGAAAAGTACAGATTTTAGTCAAAGCAAAGAAATATGCATTCGGTACGCTATACAGGTCGATTCTATTTAGATGTATAGCTGATTACGCTTACGATTTCGTGAATTCAACAGAATTCGGACAGTTCGCAAATACAATATTTATGTTTATGGTGAAATTGGTTGCCTGTATGAATTAACAAATAGTGGTACATCTCCATTGGCAAAAGTCACCTAGGCATACAATATACGAATATCAACAAATTAAGATATAACACATTTACATAGCAATATTACTTTTATCTAAACAATAGAGCAATCTAATATTACATATTTTGCGATTCTCGATAACATCGTGACAAACAACGACATACACGAACATCGTCACACAAAGATATAAAACATGTATATAGTAAAATACTATTTAAGCAACATAAACACTGGTAAAAATCTTTCAATAACAATGAAATATATGGAAAGTGAAGCTATAATTAACAAAATCGTCGAAACGTTCGCGAATCTAGTAAGTTAATAAGGTAGGAGTGCTGGGGCACACTCCGGGTCCACACATAATGCAGCCTCTGTCTCGGTAGGACATCATAAACTTCAAAATACACACACAGTTGTTGGATATCTTTAATTTGCCGAACTTCATTCAGAGCGAGTGGTAGTGTTAGTTCAAGCTCCCACCAGTTTAACAGCATCAATCTCCGTCCAACTTTTCGAGACGGATACACACATGTTGATTCGAATGATGTTAGTAAATACGTTCGTGACCTGTAAGGAGCAAAACAACATGTTATCCATCAAATCGTAGATTTCGCACTAGAAAAAATAACAACATTAATGTTCATATACCATTTCATCAACAAAGCATTAAATGAAATATTGTATACATGAAACTCCTCCAACTTTTTTCATGAGAGAATTCAAAATTCTCGAAAGTCGGTATTCTTGTAATAGACGACCAATTGGTTATGCAATACAGGACAATACACACACATCACGTATCTAACAATGTCAAAAACTGGGGTCACAGCACTGAAACTGTCAATGCAAAGCAGTGGGTTTTTAAACCAGATTGATGACCAGCAAAATCTTGCGTTAAGCCTTGAAACAATATCCGGAGCAAGACATAATGCAATATTTTCATATTCGCCCGTTTTCAAAACTGTGTGTCAGATCATGTAAGAACGGAACAAAACTATTCGTTGTTTTGTTGGAAATCTGCCAATGAACAACTGTTTGTCCTACTGGTGCGAAGATAGGCATTCAACCGTGTTAACGCCTCAAAAATTGGTGTTGGTCGAACAATAATGATATCTTTAAAAAACGAGTCAAGATTAATGTTACATTATAAAACAATATGCTACTACTACTTCAACTATTACTGCTACTGCTAGTACTATAAATATTACTGCTTACTGCTTCTACTACTTCTACTTCAACTACTACAAGTATCAGTACTACAAATATCAGTACTACTTATTGTGCTATTGCTACTTATATATTACTTCGTCTGACAAATGCAGACCTTCGATTGACGTCACTGTGCCAGCGTTGAAGGTCTCGTAAATGTCTACTCTTACCACAATGACTGGATTGGCGAATACCAGCTGATCAATAAACTACTGTTATTCAAAATGACATATATTTTGTTGACGGGCAAACAATTCCGAAAGAAATAGTAGTATGTGTGATAAGGACAAGTACACTATGAATACATTAACACTGCAAACCCGACGGAATGTTGTTTTCTTTCTTTTTGTTAAGTTACACCTTTTATCGATGTTCATATTAACACGTTATAATTTCTTTATTCAACACATATCATGGCCCTAATTAGTTTGATGATTTATTCCTATTTAAAATACAATATTTCAACTGACGAAATATACGAACCTCAAGAAATTCCGTTTATGAGTTGAGATTAGCCAAACACCAAGCCAAATGATAGTCACCATACTTAGTATAGACATTAGGGGCACCAATTACTTGATTCGCACCCCAGCTACAAGTTAAATCTCCGTTTCAAACAAAGATAATATGACCCCAGTGCACATAACAATTAAGACATGTTTAATGCATCGTTGCTGTTATTTACTCTTAAAACAACGCATATGATTGTATATGTATATGTACATGTATAACAACATTAATAATTATCAGAATTTTAATCCAATCTTACATATATATTTGTAAACTGCATTTTAATACTCTTAGCATAGAATCAAGACTTCCTTTTGCGTTTTTATTTGTTTAGTGGTTAAAACGATGAGATATTGTTTCCTTTCAATAAAAAAATGTTTCTCGATAAACAATATGCGATTATCATGACTAACCGTATGTTTCTATTTGCATCGTTATTCTTTTTTAGAACCAGTCACATATCTTCTGTGAGAATCATGAAATCCTTTATACGGCCATTCTCCCCCACGCTCACTCTGATATATATATATATATATATATATATATATATATATATATATATATATATATATATAATATAGGACAGTTGTCAGTTACTGGCATACGTTGTGTACTGATTAAGCAGTTTACCCAGGAACAAATAGTGATGGTAAACTGACAGCCGTTATAAAACAGTCATGCTTTTGAACACGGTACGGAAAAAACAACAACTATTCAACCAAACAATAGAAACAAACAGAACTTTATAAGTTGTATGTGTCATAGAGTAATTGAATTGTCGACGT
Source organism: Dreissena polymorpha (assembly GCF_020536995.1). Lineage (NCBI taxonomy): Eukaryota > Metazoa > Mollusca > Bivalvia > Myida > Dreissenidae > Dreissena > Dreissena polymorpha. The sequence goes on along the minus strand of NC_068355.1, from coordinate 86,087,815 downwards.
AGCTCTCGGCAAATTAGTGTAAAGGGTTGGTGCGAAGGGCTGGAATTATCACACATAACAATTTATCGGAGATATCTGTATTGACGCTTTGGCGGTCAAGTGGCAAATGCCAAATAATAATCGTCATAATTAAACAACAATTGCATTAATTACATTTACAAAAGCATGGCAACATTATACAACAATTACAATAAATATCTTACGTTACATTAAATAAGAAAAGGGATTAAAACAATACAAAGGTTAATTTTTTTTAAATTGAATTGTAAATAACCTGGAATTATCACACATAACAATATATCGGAGATATATGTATTGACGCTTTGGCGGTCAAGTGGCAAATGCGCGGTTACTTGCACTTGTCACAATGACCAAACGCCGCTAACTAGTCATGCGTGAAATATGTTAGTTGACAAAAACCGGTTAGATTTGTTAGATGAACTATAGTAACTGTTTGGAAAGAATTAATGTTAATAGAACGATTGATTGATATTGATTTCGTAAGTTGAGATTTTGTTAAAACATAGGACTTTGTAAATTTACTCTATGACATACTTCCCCTGCCCATAAAATAAGTCTCCTTACTTATACTTTAACGCAACGCATATATATATATAATTCAACGCTAAAATATTTTCAAATTTATAATAATAATACATCCATAATAACATAACGCGGTGTGCATCAAAACGGCTACGGAATGCACGGTTTAGAAAATATGTTTGTCTGATAATATCCTACATATTACGCACGTTCACGAGCTTTCGACATCGCAGACTGCATAATAGTTTAACTGCAACTTCAATAAGAATTATACTATTTGACTAACGACTACAGAAAGCATGTACTATTGCTATCAATACAGTCTTACTAATAGTAGTAACAATTACCAACTACTCATACAGCACTAATACATGTTATATGACTATAGATGAGTGAATACTAAGAATACCTCTGTACAAGTGAATACATGATTATAAATGAATTCGATAAAACTAGCGCAAGACTAAATGCACGACATATATATAGAAATAGAGTGCATCGCAACTGGGAGCTTATAATAAAACGAGTGAGTGCCATCCATTCATAACAACATAAGAATAATAATGGCAATTGAATAAATTCAAATACTGTTTAAAATGATTAAAATTCAGTAAAAACTGGTTCAAATATCAGTGCGGCAACAGTTATGTCACAAAGTCGCCTGTCGTCATCCACAGCGGTTTCTTCCGTTTCCGCTGTGATCTGGCAACCGTCTCTTCCTCAACTTCAGTGTCTGATCCGGACGCTTCTAATGTTGATGGCGCCTGTTGTTCTTTATGACACGGTTTTGATGGCTCTAACAACCCATCGGTTACTGTCATAAACGGGAGTAACATATTCCGGTGTAGCCTCTTAGTCTTCGTAAATCTTGCTCCTTCCCGTTTAACCTCATAAACAGGTGTGTCTGGGTTGGGCTGCGCTACAATCACGTATGGCTGGTGTTCCCAGCGATCGGCCAACTTCTGCTTTCCTCTGAGAGCAACATTACGCACGAGGACAATGTCGCCAGGTTGAAGTTGAGTAGATCTAGCTGATTTGTTGTAGTACAGCTTGTTAAACATTTTTGATGACTTAGCATTCTTGCGCGCCATATCATAAGACTCGCTCAGTCTCTTTCGAAGCTTTGCAACATACTCCGTATGTTGTTTATCCACAATTTCCTCCGTAGGAAGCCCTAAAAATGCATCGATAGCAAAACGTGGATGTCTGCCAATCAAAAAAAGCGGAGAAAACCCTGTACTTTTGTGATGCTTTGAATTATAGGCATGCACCAATGTTGGAATATATGACTTCCAATCGGCCTTTTGATGCTCTTCCAAAGTGCCCAACATGCCTAGTAGAGTCTGGTTAAACCGCTCCGTTTCGCCGTTGCCTATTGGATGGTAGGGTGTGGTTCTGCTTTTGTCCAAACTCCCAATTTGACACAATTCCTTGATAAGAGCAGATGTAAAATTTGCGCCTTGATCAGAATGTAGCCTAGCCTAGCCAACCATAATGAACAAAAAACTGATCAAACAACACTTGCTGTTGTATTAGCCGTTTGATTGCGTGTTGGATACGCCTGTGCATACCGGCTAAAATGATCAGTTATGACAAGCACGTTTTCAAACCCGCCTTTTGAACGCTCCAACGACAAATAATCAATGCACAAGATCTCTAACGGTGCTGTCGACTCAATAGGCTGAAGTTCAGCGCGCTCTGGGTGGCGTTTTCTTCGGGTGCAGCGACCACACTGTTTCACTATTTCGGCAACAAATGCAAGTAAACCAGGCCGGTAGAATCGCTCCTTCATCAGACTAGTGGTGCGATCCCTACCCTGGTGTCCGAGGTCATCATAGAGAGCTCTAAACATATCACCCCTGAGATGTTCGGGCACAACAATCTGTGGTCGGGTAACATCATTGACCTTCGCCCTGCGATATAGTACACCATTTTGCACAAGAAAACTGTCCCATTCTCTAGCATACTGTTTGCAACTATCCTTCGAAGAAGGTCTATTGCCACTGCGAATGAGACAGACAATTTCTTTCAGCTGTGGATCATCCGACTGAGCCTTGATCCAGTCCTTGTTAGAAAGGCTGTGCGATTGTAGAAGATCTTCTGGTATATCTTCAGTTGGATCATTCAAATGTGGCTCATTTCCTGGCGAAACCAAGGTTTGATAAATCGGAATGTTGACCTCTGCAGATGCACATAAGGCGCCCATGACTGATGGCGAAATTCGACTAAGTCCGTCCGCATCGTTGTTGTTCTTCTCCTTCCGATAACGAATGCTGAAGTCGTAAGCTGCCAGAGCCGCGATCCATCGTTGTCCCGTTGCATCGAGCTTCGCTGATGTCGTCACATAGGTGAGAGGGTTATTATCCGTAACAACCTCGAATTTCCCGTCGTACAAGTAGTCATGGAACTTATCACACACGGCCCACTTGACAGCGAGAAACTCGAGCTTGTGAGCCGGATAATTCCGCTCGACCTTGGTAAAGCTTCTGCTGGCGTAAGCCACTACTCGGTCCTTTCCGTTTTGCTTCTGATACAGCAGAGCTCCGAGTCCTGTACCACTGGCGTCAGTGTACAACATAAATGGCAAGGTGTAGTCAGATTACGCAAGGATTGGTGGATTTGACAGTTTCTGTTTCAAAGCATCAAACGCGTTTTGTTGGCTGGCTTCCCATCTGAACTTCGGTTTGGGATTTTTCTTTACTGTCTTCTTAGTTGAAGTTCCTAGAAGCAAATCATTTAGTGGTCTGGCAACATTTGAAAACCGTTTTATAAACCGCCTGTAGTAGCCGGCAAAACCTAGAAATGTCCGGACATCTTTCAAGGTTTTAGGGACAGGGCAGTTTTTGACGGATTCAACTTTTTGTGGATCAGTCTGGATTCCTTCTGCTTACACCACATGACCCAAGTAAGTTGTTTTGGTCTTGAAAAATTCACACTTTTTAGGGTTAACTTTTAGATTGTTTTGTGCAAGACGATAAAACACGGAATCGATCTAGATGGGACTCTATGTCCGAAGAAAACAGAACGATATCCTCTAGGTAGTTTAAGCACTCTTTCAAGTTCAGATCACCCATGCAACGTTCCATTAATCTCTGAAACGTTGCCGGGGCATTGCAGAGTCCAAATGGCATCCTAGTACATTGAAAGAAACCAACTCCTGGAACTTGAAACGCTGTTTTCTCCTTATCGTCGTCTTCTAATTCAATTTGCCAGTATCCATTATTAAATCGATCCTTGAAAAACATTTAGAGCCAGCACGCATGTGAAGGGTATCCTCAACTTTGGGAATTCCATAGGCATCTTTCTTAGTTCTTGAGTTTTACTTTCTAAAATCTATACAACATCTCAGGGTTCCGTCCTTCTTTCTCACTACAACTATATTTGACGACCAGGGGCTTTTCGATTCTTTGATTGCGCCGATTTCGATCATATCCTGTAGATGTTCTTTTACTTCGTTGAACAGATGAGGTGGTATCCGCCGGTATGGTTCCTTGAATGGAATTTCATCTATCAACTCAATTTTATGTTTAAATTCGGCTGTATACCAAGGTCAACTTTCGACTTTGGAAAAATAGTTTCTCATTTCTTAAATAGGTTATTACACTTTACTTTTCTGCTCCTCTGTTAACTCTGAATCCTCAATATCAACCCCGAAGTCACGATGTGGTTCGTCGTTTTGAATGTTGTAAACGTTCACCCCTTCATTCCTAGCGTCACTATTCTCGCAAAGATTGACGGACCGCAATACATTCACCTCTTCAAGGTTACAAAGAACACTTTTACTTTCGATCTTGATTGTCTTGGCCGAAAAGTTACAAACTCGCACAGGTACTCTTGCTGTTTTCCCAGGATTCTTCAAACTAACTACTCTCGGACAGATGCTGAAAGCTGTAGGCATGTCACCGGTTTCTGTAACCGCGGCTTCAATCACTTCTGACTTCCTTACAAAACCAGTGATGGTCTTAGTCTCCAATGGATGAAGAATAACTGTCTTTGTAGCCTTTACCTGACCTACTATTGGCGATAGCATGGCATCAAATGCTGTCTTCCATGACTTGGGAAAATCCCCACGTTGTATTTCAAATTCTGGTCTGTACTCTCGTAACAGATTTGTTTCAACAATGACTGGCACTTTATCATTATATTCAGTATCCTTCACTATCAAAACGAGCATTTAAGACTGGCGCGATGTGAATGGTAATTTCACAGATACTTCTATATAGCCTGTGTATATAATTGCCGTTCTATTGGCTCCCGTCAACTGGATTTTAAAATCAGTCAATGGTAGAAGTTCTGGTTTTGGATCCATTGTTTTGTAGTAGCTTTCAGACAAAGTAGTGACCATTGATCCAGTATCAATCAAAGCTTTCGTCTCTTTGCCTTCAATGATTACTACTCCTTCGTTTGAAGCGCCTATCAGCCTTTCTCTAAGGGTACTGTACTATCGTAGGGCTTTTTACTTCTGCTTCGCTTCCAACGTGCCCTGCCGTGAAAGCGCTCTCTCGTTTAAATGACTCTGTTTGTTTTCTGTTGTTGATACATATTCTGGGTTATTATATTGAATATGTACTCTATTTGAATATCGACCTCTACTGTATCCTCCTCTACAATTACGCCCTCTATTGGCGTATCTGTTATGTCTCCTTTCCGGTTCAATCGACTTTGTCGCTTCGTAGTCTCTCTTCCATTCCAGATTCTGTTTCTTAACAGTATTCATCTCGGCTTCGATTGTCTTCAACCGTTCTAACATTTCATCTTGCACTTTAAATCTATCATCCGTCGATTGCTGATTTACCACTGTTTTCCTGTAATATTTACTGGATTATATTCTTCCTCTTCTAGTCTCGCTTTCCTTTTTAACCTTTCAAAACTGTCGTTTGATTCGTATGAAACTCTCGTTGCTGCTTTTAGGTTTTCTGAGTTCAATCCTCTCCAAAATCTTTCCTTCAACTTGTTATCTCTCTTATTTTTGTCTATTTCTCCTTTATTCACTGCATGCTGAAAAAGAGCTTCTAGTCTTATTCCCCATGCAGAGACTGATTCAGTTTCATGTTGTTTTGCTGAGTAAAAATCTTGCACTATTCTTTCACCAGACTTCACATCTCCAAAATGCTCAGTCATTTTAGCGATGAGCTCCTCTGCTGACTCAGATGGTTTGCTTGTTAACAGTATCTTACGAGTTTCGCCTTTCAATGAGTTCCTTATAGCTTGTGACAATAAGCAATCCGTATACAGTCCTGTTCTCATCATAAAAACTACTTCAAGCTTCCACTCTTCAAAGTTCTTGCCATCAAAGCACGGCAATGTTGGAATCCTGGTACTCAATTTATTTCGATCATTTGTTGTCACTTCCCTTATCATATAATTTTCATTTGTCTGTTCTAATTGGCCTTTTAGAGCACTTTCTTTCTGTTTCAACATTTCTTATTGTTTTTCATATCATCTTCTTTCATTCTTCTTATCGTTAGTTCTCGGTCCAATATTTCATTTCTACTCTGCTGCTGAACCAATGCACGTTCCTGTAATTCCAGTTGTTCTATATTTCGTAGTAATTCTTTCTCAACCTGACGTTTTTGCTCAAATTTATTTTCTAAAATTAGTCTCTGTTCAATCATCATTCTATGTTTCATTTCTTCCGCTTCTCGCATTTTCTGCAGTAGACAATTCTTTTGTTCATACTTTTCAGATTGGCTTTTTATTTCTTCACATTCCTCGTGTACTATCTTAATTTTATCTTTCAAACAATATGTATGTTCGCTCTTTGCCTCATTTCTACTCAATTTCGTTCCGAGTACTCGAGTCGTGTTGCTCAATCGTTCTGCTATTCCTGAATTTCTATCGGCCACAATTTAAGAATTGTCCCTAATTCGTGTGTGTATATGGTCTGCACTCGAGACATAATGTCTATCTTCACGTTTACGATCTTCCATGTTTAATTGTGAGATCAAATTTCCTCATCGGCTCGTCCAAGTAACGTAGAGAATCTGGCGTGGTGTTCTTCAATTATGTTTTCAAGCAGTCTCTTGACTTTTCATTCATCGATATTTTTTGATCAATACAATCCATTGAATCTTCACTAATATATTCATCGATCGTATTCATATTTGACACTATGCTTTCCTGATCATCATGTACGTTTAACATTTCACTCTGTAATTCTCTCTCAATCCTCTCTATTATTCTCATTTCCTTTAGTTCTTCTTCCTCCTTCAAAATTTCTTCCCGTAGCCGCTCTCGCCTGATGCAGCGCAATTCCCTTTCACTAATTGCTTCTGCCATTCTCAAAACAAAATATATAAAATAATAAAATAAATGTTATATTTATAATTGTAAAACAAAATATCATATAATTGTTATAATGTACAAACTCACATTTTATTTGATAAATATCACATAGTGAGCAACCAAACTTTCTATATAATGATTTATATTAATTCTGCGCTCAGTTTAAAGGGGCCTTTTCACAAATTTTGGCATTTTTTTTAACTTATTCATTAAATACTTTATATTGATAAATGTAAACATAGATCGTAAAAGCTTCAGTAAAAATTCAAGAAAAAAAATAAAAAAAGGAAAAGAACATTGCCCGGAGCAGGTTTCGAACCAGTGACCCCTGGAGTCCTGCCAGAGTCCTGAAGTAAAAACGCTCTAGCCTACTGAGCTATTCCGCCGAGTACACATTCTTGACGTATGTTATACCTTATATAAGCAATCTTCGTTAGTTTCACAAAATTTAACGACAAAAACAGAACTCTCCAAATTATTCAATCGTTTCGCGTTGCAACGCTTTATAATTTTTAAGTTTTAAAATCGTCAAAAGATGCATATAATGGCTATATTAGAGCATGGTTAATGTTCAGTATTACTGTTTCCTCACAAATATCATAACTAAAACGAAAAATTACGAATCTGAAACAACTTTTTTCAATTTTGTCAATTTACCAAAGCGTGAAAAGATCCCTTTAATGCACACTATTACTGTGGGATAGTATACAAGGGGCGTAACCACAATTATATTAATCGAGTCAAGGGAAACAACTGCTGCACGACGTCTTAATGATCAGTAACTCAATGCGAACTACTCCTATAATAATGTTTTAATTTTAAACAAGTCCCGATAATAAACAACTATAAATATCTCACCTATACTCAACCTCTTCAAATTGCTACAAAACCCTAAATCGGCATTCACTTTCACGAGGACTAATCCTCCGTTCTACTAGAATACAACTAACGACCGTTATACTCTAATTCTAAACTACACCGACTGTGTTATTACAACTTCCCCTCAATAACTGCATGTGTGTACACCGTACTTGATATTCCGCTTAATAAAATAATCGAAACGAACGCCGAACGCAATTGAACTGTTTACAATTCTTATAATGCCTCACGCACCGTTTAATTTTGTTAACCTCTGAACTTCTACCAAATGTTTAAAATTACTTGCAAACGTTTGCCGGTCGAAATCGCGCGTAACCTTCCAAGTATTTATTGAGTTTATATTTTGGTCAATGTGTTGTCTTAACGGCACATTGACAAAATAGACATACAAAAAACGGACCAATACGAACTAGAAGTTTGACAGGGGTTAATAATTAGTTTCTGATTAGTAATAATCGTGCACCACGATGCTATTAGTTGTAAAAATACCTGGTTTTAATTTAATTAAACTTTAAAACACTTAAAAAATAATATTACACTTATCTATCTATATATTATATACAGCTATTTAAATTTCATAAATTTAACACAAGTTTTCTAATTAATGACTGAATGAAATGCTATACCTGATAAAACAATGATATTTGATTTATGGATCTAGTGCGAATTTTGTTTACTTATAAACTAAGTTTATATCAAATACAATTTAATCAAAATGAGAATAATTTAAACGCTGAGAGCAAATAAAATAAACAAAATTCTTACCAGCTCATCCAATTATCCGTCCAAATATCTAAACACATGATTAAAAAAACAAAACACAATATTAACAATTTTTAATTTACGACCGGAAACAGTTAGTGTACACACTTCCAGCTAAGTTGAAAGGACATCAAAGTCACAGTCACATCCAACGGCGATCGATGGTGATGATAAGGATCCTTCGAAGATTGTATACACTCGCGAGTGAAAAGTCCAGTTTGGGCCCTGGTAAACGATGTGTGCACGTGACAATGTTTATCAACAACACGGTTTCCCGTGCATGTGTGGCCATAATATCCAATCAGACGCGTCTGTCTGTGATGACGTAGTTATACGATGAAGCTAGGGTATCCCGAGGATTCCGTCCAGCTGGCATATGTGTAAACTGGTTTGTTTACAAAGCTGTGTAAATGGCGACAAGATGTCGTCGTCTGTGTGTAACAGCGGCCTTCACTCCCGAACGTTGGGCGCCATTGTCGTCGTAGCTCTCGGCAAATTTGTGTAAAGGGTTCGTGCGAAGGACTGGAATTATCACACATAACAATATATCGGAGATATATGTATTGACGCTTTGGCGGTCAAGTGGCAAATGCCAAATAATAATCGCCATAATTAAACAACAATTGCATTAATTACATTTACAAAAGCATGGCAACATTATACATCAATTACAATAAATATTTTACGTTACATTAAATAAGAAAAGAGATTAAAACAATACAAAGGTTAAAGTTTCTTAATTGAATTATAACTAACCTGGAATTATCACACATAACAATATATCGGAGATATATGTATTGACGCTTTGGCGGTCAAGTGGCAAATGCGCGGTAACTTGCACTTGTCACAATGACCAAACGCCGCGAACAAGTCATGCGTGAAATAGGTTAGGTGACAAAAATTGGTTAGATTTGTTAGATGAACTATAGTAACTGTTTGGAAAGAATTGATGTTAATAGAACGATAGATAGATATTGATTGCGTAAGTTGAGATTTTGTTAAGACATAGGACTTTGTAAATTTACTCTATGACATATGCACATAAATATACTTCTCAACGAGTAACATATTGCAGAGTTTAATATCAACTTACCCTATGCTGTCGACCCATTGTGATGAAAAGTCGCGAATGCTTGAAACCCATTGTTCCTCTGTGAAAACGAAATAAATTATTATCATACATTATATTATTATAGAAAATTTATACTTTATCTTAATATTATTAATTGTGTGATTTAGATCCCCGAATATAAATTTTATGTTATTTTAATCTGAACAGTATTGTTAACTCAGAATTGTGTAGTTTTAAGCAAATTGTATTAAAAAACAATCAAAATTACGATATACGGCTAACTTTTAGGCGTCGAGACAGGTTTTGCAAAAACCAGATTTAAAAAATATATAATTGGTTACTATGTGTAACGTCACGAATATTTTGGTCATCATTGTATTAATAAAAAATTGCATTTTGGGGAAGATTATTAATAAAACTAAATCATATTGGCAATAATTAAACAAATAAAATACTTGATTATTTAAAATTATTAAAAGATGTTAAATTATAAAGAATATAATGGTATAAATTTTATTAAAATATTTCCAAAAACATAAGAAAGGAAACGTAAATATGTTTATATTAAAATGTAGCTATGTTATCACGTTGCAAATCAGAACGTGACTTTTCATGAAGGCATATACAGTAAAAGATGTTAAAATGATTAGTTATGAAGGCACCTTCTGCATTGACTCGAGTATTCTAGTCGTGATCGGCCATCAAAAACATCCTGTCAGCAAGCGTCAAACGGATAACGTAATTTGGGCTATGTTTGACCAAGTGGTATTATCAACAAATAGCGATTCATCCAATAAACAATAAGCGCGTGCGCGGAAGAATATTATTGATCAATAAAAAGTTGAATACGGGCCAAGTTTGTTTGATAGTAACGTAGTTTTCGTGTTAGAATTAAATAAGCAAAAATAAAACCTCAATGAAACGTGAAATGGACGTTCATGTGTTGTGTATTCCAACAACTACGTTACATATAAAAGGGGTCTTAAGTCCAATATTATGTATGATCATAAGACAAATTATTCATGTCGATGAAGTACACAGTTTTTTTATAGTCATTTGCGAAATTCCCGGGGTATCCCCCACACCAAGGAATCAAAGTTTTGACTATTCCACAGATGATAATTATATAACTGATTTATAACCTAACGCATATATAGGCGTACAATGTAAAACAACTTAACAAGTAACCAAGTTGACAAAAATAAACAAGTATTGTATTTATTTGGAGCAAAACCATGACAAAGAGTTGAACTACACGCATATATTATACCTACCATCACTATAATCAATCATTGCACCACACATGCTATACCTAAATTTTACATTTTGTTTGTTTTAGTTATCCGAATGTACATTTTTTTATTATTATTAAACTAAAACTTATTATTTATTCAAATTTTATATTTGCCTGTTTAAACAAAATGTATACAAATAATCACAATTACGATAAACGGTTTACCTGGAGGCGTCGAGACAGGTTTTGGTGACGATACTCTCGGTTCTAAAGTCTATCACTGGTTTGATCATAAGACAATTGTTCATGTCGAAAATGTAATGGGCATTGAAAAATCCCCGGGCAACTACCCAAGAGATCACAATTTAGACTATTCCACAAATGATGATGCAATAACGGTGTTTTCTATCTTTCTACAATCAGAAGCATCATAAGAAGTAACCAACGCAACAAAACATGTGTTAATTCGGAACAAAAACATTAACTTATATTGAACTACGCGAACATATACATACCCAAATAACGTCATTATGAAGTATTCATTAATGACGTCAGTTAATTGACATTTTTTGTTCGGCAATTGAATACATAAAATGACTTTTTGAAAACGTCAACAGTTTGTAAAATAAAATTCCGGACCTCTATCTGTTTTATTTTTGTATTTGGTACAAAAACATACGAGTAATTTAGTCAGAGTAAATGTATATAGGCCGGAATATAGTTGATACTACCGAACGGTTTTGATGGTTAAACCTGATTCTGAGAAAATTAAAAGGTTTTTAAAAACCTGACCGGTCAGCAGTTAGCATTGTTACTCGATTAGTGAGTCTGGGAAAAATGGAAAAATATATAACCCATTTTTGCCTAGTGGACTCTCCCATCCTTCTAAAATGGATCAATTCATTTCCAAAATTAGAGATGTTGAGTTTAGTAATTTCTATATTTAGAATATTTCTTACAGAAAAATGGCTTTAAGCAAACAGCACAGACCATCATGCGGCGTCTCATCTCGGTCTACGCTGTTGGTCAAGGCCTTTTGTCTAGACGTTTGGCATAAATGGGTTAATGAAAAGGCAAGATGTGGTCTTATCATGTGTAAAATGCGTTAGGTTATCATACAAATGTCATAAAGCAAGCCTATTTTTAAATCCCGACATAATTTGGTTCAAATAGGTTTTCACTTAACGCTTGAAACATATTGTCTAAAAAGTGTTAGATGTGTTGAAAACAATAACAAAGTGTATTAGTTTCCTTAAAAACTGTAGTGTGTATGTCTGAATAACAAATGACAATCTTAAACATCATATCAAATATTTAACCATTAATCTATTCAGATTACCCAAAGCATCCTTGTTCATAATCCCGAGTTTAACCTTAACAAAAAACAACAACAAATTGAAGAATAAAATGATGAATCTTTTAAAACGAGACTACTTTTAAAATATAGACTTTTTGCAGTAATAAAGTAGTAAAGTTTGTATTAATTAATTGTTGTAAAGCCACGAATTTAATATATTAAACATTGGGATACTGATAATACGTTGTTCAGTACCTTCACATATTAGCGTTCTTGACCATTTTCCGTCGTTACATGTGGCAATATTATCTCCCCTCATTTAATATCCAGGCTCACATGTTACCAACTTCCTGCTTCCCTGGCTGTTCATATTGCCAAAGACTTTCCCGTGGGTTACTTCCTCTAATGGTGGGCATTCTACAATTCAAACGTTATGTATATGATATTATACTTATCTCGGAAGTAATCAAGCTTTAATTTCGTTACTGGTGACGTCATCGTGTCATCGCTCCAAAATACGCCATCGCTCCTAAAAACGTCATCCGAACAACTTGCACAGTTTTAGCTACATGATAGGTACATGTACTCGAGTTTATATCGTTCATTTATATTAATATGTTTTTCTCTGATGGTAGTTTCTTGATCGATTTATTTTTAAGCTTCGTTTTATTTATTTTGAATAAAATACGCGTGTATAGATCACGCAGCGTCCTTTCTTGATCATTGCTAGTATAATTTTCATTTCGATAAATTATCGCCTCAGTCTATACGGTTATTCTGTTTATGTATGACAATCATTTTCATTTGCATTTAAGTATATTACTGTCACATAAACAATCAAGTAGGTAATTTGGATCTTTTACACCCAATAGTGCTGCTTCTTCCTGTAGGTGCGCGAGGATAATCTGAAGCATTAACTATATGATGCTATATTCGTAAATCTTTTTGTAAAAAGAAGGGATGAAGTTGATGCGTGTTAGTAATTTCATTTCGTCGTTCCTCAAAAAGTTGTAACTCTGTTGCTCTGGTGTCTTTCCTACTATTGAGTAATTAAATAGTAATTAAATTGAATGCGTTTTAAATTCCTTTTATAACTGTTTAATTTGAGTTGCTATCCTATGAGGTTAAATTTTATTTACACATATGAATCATGAATATTGCTGGGCCAAGTGTGGGGTTGAGTGCTCTATATCCGGTTTAAACTCCCAGTGCTTAGCATTGACCGTTCCAAGGCGGTGACCCCAGCTTTATTCTACTATGTGTATAATATGTTGTTTCGTTGTGTGCCGTACTGTACCGTTTTGACAATTGGTTCCTTGCCATAAATAAAGGACCACGAAGGTGTGTATGATAGAAATGCGATACTGCTGCAGCTTCTGGAGTTTCACTTCTTTATATTGTAATATATTTTATTATTGTATTCCTATTTATAACATCCAATCAGCTATCGTCATTCAAACCACGTGACCGTTCAATAATCTACCGTGTTGGATGCGCGCGATTGCACAGTTAAATAAAAAAATCTTTTCTAACAGTCTTCTCCTAAAGTATCCTTCATTAAAAATCGATACAATGTGCATCGTGTTGAAACTAGATCTATTGCAGATCTGCGATAAAACGTTACAAAAATAAGAAAACATACTTTAAATAGATTTTTTATTAATTTCTTATGGCTTATTTCTATAGAAAAACTGTTCATAACGAACAATGTTCATACCGAACATCTCACAACGTCATTAAATGACGTTAGCGCTGTGCTCTTACGCGGACTTGACATTGAAATGTTAATTAAATTTCTATAATGCAAATAACTTAAACTAAAATATGTATATAATCAGAAGATTATTTAACAGCATAACGTAAAATATTGTGATACATTTTTTTCTCGTACGCAGCCGGCATGTTCGGCTCTTTCAATATGTTATGTCGCCTGTGTGCTCGTCCACATATTGTACCGTTTTCAACACAACGCTGTTAAATATCCTAATAATATTTAATTTAATTCAATTTATTTTTATTGTTGTGTTTTATATAAATGCCTTTAAAAGATTAAACAAACGGCAAAAAACGGCAGTTTAACAATAATCTAGTAAAAGTTCAAAACTTACCTTACACCGCACGCACAACACCATCTATGTTTCTTTTCTCTAAATACTTACCCTCTGCTATGCATGAAATAGCATTGGCGACCCGTTGGCATGCTATGAATTTGGTTTGGTCAAGGACGCAGGTGTTGTCACATTTCGTCAAGAGTTGCACAAATATACACGAAATTTAGTAAACTCTTCTCTTAGTAACGTAGTTTTCGTGTTAGAATTAAATAAGCAAAAATAAAACCTCAATGAAACGTGAAATTGACGTTCATGTGTTGTGTATTCCAACAACTACGTTACATATAAAAGGGGTCTTAAGTCCAATATTAAGTATGATCATAAGACAAATTATTCATGTCGATGAAGTACACAGTTTTTTTATAGTCATTTGCGAAATTCCCGGGGTATCCCCCACACCAAGGAATCAAAGTTTTGACTATTCCACAGATGATAATTAATATAACTGATTTATTACCTAACGCATATATAGGCGTACAATGTAAAACAACTTAACAAGTAACCAAGTTGACAAAAATAAACAAGTATTGTATTTATTTGGAGCAAAACCATGACAAAGAGTTGAACTACACGCATATATTATACCTACCATCACTATAATCAATCATTGCACCACACATACTATACCTAAATTTTACATTTTGTTTGTTTTAGTTATCCGAATGTACATTTTTTTATTATTATTAAACTAAAACTTATTATTTATTCAAATTTTATATTTGCCTGTTTAAACAAAATGTATGCAAATAATCACAATTACGATAAACGGTTTACCTGGGGGCGTCGAGACAGGTTTTGGTGACGATACTCTCGGTCCTAAAGTCTATCACTGGTTTGATCATAAGACAATTGTTCATGTCGAAAATGTAATGGGCATTGAAAAATCCCCGGGCAACTACCCAAGAGATCACAATTTAGACTATTCCACAAATGATGATGCAATAACGGTGTTTTCTATCTTTCTACAATCAGAAGCATCATAAGAAGTAACCAACGCAACAAAACATGTGTTAATTCGGAACAAAAACATTAACTAATATTGAACTACGCGAACATATACATACCCAAATAACGTTATTATGAAGTATTCATTAATGACGTCAGTTAATTGACATTTTTTGTTCGGCAATTGAATACATAAAATGACTTTTTGAAAACGTCAACAGTTTGTAAAATAAAATTCCGGACCTCTATCTGTTTTATTTTTGTATTTGGTACAAAAACATACGAGTAATTTAGTCAGAGTAAATGTATATAGGCCGGAATATAGTTGATACTACCGAACGGTTTTGATGGTTAAACCTGATTCTGAGAAAATTAAAAGGTTTTTAAAAACCTGACCGGTCAGCAGTTAGCATTGTTACTCGATAAGTGAGTCTGGGAAAAATGGAAAAATATATAACCCATTTTTGCCTAGTGGACTCTCCCATCCTTCTAAAATGGATCAATTCATTTCCAAAATTAGAGATGTTGAGTTAAGTAATTTCTATATTTAGAATATTTCTTACAGAAAAATGGCTTTAAGCAAACAGCACAGACCATCATGCGGCGTCTCATCACGGTCTACGCTGTTGGTCAAGGCCTTTTGTCTAGACGTTTGGCATAAATGGGTTAATGAAAAGGCAAGATGTGGTCTTATCATGTGTAAAATGCGTTAGGTTATCATACAAATGTCATAAAGCAAGCCTATTTTTAAATCCCGACATAATTTGGTACAAATAGGTTTTCACTTAACGCTTGAAACATATTGTCTAAAAAGTGTTAGATGTGTTGAAAACAATAACAAAGTGTATTAGTTTCCTTAAAAACTGTAGTGTGTATGTCTGAATAACAAATGACAATCTTAAACATCACATCAAATGTTTAACCATTAATCTATTCAGATTACCCAAAGCATCCTTGTTCATAATCCCAAGTTTAACCTTAACAAAAAACAACAACAAATTGAAGAATAAAATGATGAATCTTTTAAAACGAGACTACTTTTAAAATATAGACTTTTTGCAGTAATAAAGTAGTAAAGTTTGTATTAATTAATTGTTGTAAAGCCACGAATTTAATATATTAAACATTGGAATACTGATAATACGTTGTTCAGTACCTTCACATATTAGCTTTCTTGACCATTTTCCGTCGTTACATGTGGCAATATTATCTCCCCTCATTTAATATCCAGGCTCACATGTTACCAACTTCCTGCTTCCCTGGCTGTTCATATTGCCAAAGACTTTCCCGTGGGTTACTTCCTCTAATGGTGGGCATTCTACAATTCAAACGTTATGTATATGATATTATACTTATCTCGGAAGTAATCAAGCTTTAATTTCGTTACTGGTGACGTCATCGTGTCATCGCTCCTAAATACGCCATTATGGCAAGCGGTTCGACGCATAATCCCAAGAAACTAGGTTTCTCATGAGAACCTAGGTTCTCAAAATGAGAACCTAGGTTCTCAGAATGAGAACCTAGGTTCTCGCTTGAAGATTGCACATGACGTCAAGAACCCAAGTTTTCAAATGAGAACCTAGGTTTTCATGAGAACCTAGGTTCTTATTTGAAAACCTAGGTTTTCATGAGAACCTAGGTTCTCATTTGAAAACCTAGGTTTTCATGAGAACCTAGGTTCTCAGAATGAGAACCTAGGTTCTCATGAGAAACCTAGTTTCTTGGGATTATGCGTCTAACTGCTTGCCATATCCGTGGTTTTCATTTGGGAACCATAGGTTCTCTGAGAACCTAGGTTCTCTGAGAACCTAGGTTTTCAGAGAACCTAGGTTCTCTTGAGAACCTAGGTTCTCATTATGAGAACCAAGGTTCTCATAGAACCTAGATTCTCATGAGAACCTAGGTTCTTTGAAAACCTAGGTTCTCAGAGATTCTGATTATGCGTCTAACTGCTTGCCATATCCGTGGTTTTCATTTGGGAACCATAGGTTCTCTGAGAACCTAGGTTCTCTGAGAACCTAGGTTTTCAGAGAACCTAGGTTCTCTTGAGAACCTAGGTTCTCATTATGAGAACCAAGGTTCTCATAGAACCTAGGTTCTCATGAGAACCTAGGTTCTTTGAAAACCTAGGTTCTCATAGAACCTAGGTTCTCTGAAAACCTAGGTTTTCTGAAAACCTATGTTCTCTGAGAACCTAGGTTCTCAGAGAACCTAGGTTTTCAGAGAACCTAGGTTCCATGAGAACCTAGGTTCTCTGAGAACCTAGGTTTTCAGATCTCTAGGTTTTCAGAATTACGCGTCGGACGGCGTAAACTTGCTCGTTTGGAATACGGGACACATTATTCAGGGCGCAGGATCAATGGGGTTCACATATGATTACACACGGGCTGGACAGAATGAAAACACGCCGTTAAGAACTTTATTTTTGCAGATATCTCAAGTTATTGAAATATGTTTGCAAAGTCTTTAGCGCATAAGTTTTTCTTGCAATGTTGCCGATATCTTACGATTGAGTAATACATTATTACACATAATCAATAGAGATAAAACTTTATACCATAATGATTGCTTCCTACATGTAGGTCACAGACATACTTAAAATAGAAAACTGTACCGTAAAGTCGTTTGAGGCCCGAACAAGGGAACTGAATATTTGAAACTCATTCAATGCTGTAACAATGTATTATGTAACGATTGATATGAATTTTGAGTCTCAAAATAATATTTACAATTAAAGATGTATTTCATTAACAGTTCAATTTTTTATTAACGTGTTCAGACCAATGTCGACCGATTACTTTACTAATTTCATTCCTCAAGAACACCCATGCACGGAAACATGAACAAGAAGCGGTCACCGACGGCTAATGCCTGTTGTCACAAATATTCAACAGATAAGTTTCGTAGAATATTACTGAGCATTGTCTGAACATTGTTCAGAAAATTCTCTTGGGGAGAAACATTCACGGTTTCACGCCTATTTCTATTCATTTTACACATATGCCGCCAGCGTGTACCAAGCAATGGGAGACAACTGGAGGTTAATTATTACAAGCGGTTCGACGCATAATCCCAAGAAACTAGGTTTCTCATGAGAACCTAGGTTCTCATGAGAACCTAGGTTTATGAAATCCCAAGAAACCAGGTTTCTCACGAGAACCTAGGTTCTCATGAGAACCTAGGTTCTCATGAGAACCAAGGTTTATGAAATCCCAAGAAACCAGGTTTCTCATGAGAACCTAGGTTCTCATTTGAAAACCTTGGTTTACGCTTGAGAACCTAGGTTCTCATGAGAAACTAGGTTTTTCATGAGAACCTAGGTTCTCATAGACACATAGAACTTAGGTTCTCATGAGAACCTAGGTTCTCATTCTGAGAACTTAAGTTCTCGTTTGGTATCCTAGGTTTTCACAAGAACCTAGGTTCTCATTTGAAAACCTAGGTTCTCATGAGAACCAAGGTTCTCATTTGAAAACCTAGGTTCTCATGAGAACCTAGGTTCTCATTCTGAGAACCTAGGTTCTCATTGTGAGAACCTAGGTTCTCATTAGAAACCTAGTTTCTTGGGATTATGCGTCGAACCGCTTGCCATACGCCATCGCTCCTAAAAACGTCATCCGAACAACTTGCACAGTTTTAGCTACATGATAGGTACATGTACTCGAGTTTATATCGTTCATTTATATTAATATGTTTTTCTCTGATGGTAGTTTCTTTATCGATTTATTTTTAAGCTTCGTTTTATTTATTTTGAATAAAATACGCGTGTATAGATCACGCAGCGTCCTTTTTTGATCATTGCTAGTATAATTTTCATTTCGATAAATTATCGCCTCAGTCTATACGGTTATTCTTTTTATGTATAACAATCATTTTCATTTGCATTTAAGTATATTACTGTCACATAAACAATCAAGTAGGTAATTTGGATCTTTTACACCCAATAGTGCTGCTTCTTCCTGTAGGTGCGCGAGGATAATCTGAAGCATTAACTATATGATGCTATATTCGTAAATCTTTTTGTAAAATGAAGGGATGAAGTTGATGCGTGTTAGTAATTTCATTTCGTCATTCCTCAAAAAGTTGTAACTCTGTTGCTCTGGTGTCTTTCCCACTATTGAGTAATTAAATAGTAATTAAATTGAATGCGTTTTAATTCCCTTTTATAACTGTTTAATTTGAGTTGCTATCCTATGAGGTTAAATTTTATTTACACATATGAATCATGAATATTGCTGGGCCAAGTGTGGGGTTGAGTGCTCTATATCCGGTTTAAACTCCCAGTGCTTAGCATTGACCGTTCCAAGGCGGTGACCCCAGCTTTATTCTATTATGTGTATAATATGTTGTTTCGTTGTGTGCCGTACTGTACCGTTTTGACAATTGGTTCCTTGCCATAAATAAAGGACCACGAAGGTGTGTATGATAGAAATGCGATACTGCTGCAGCTTCTGGAGTTTCACTTCTTTATATTGTAATTTATTTTATTATTGTATTCCTATTTATAACATCCAATCAGCTATCGTCATTCAAACCACGTGACCGTTCAATAATCTACCGCGTTGGATGCGCGCGATTGCACAGTTAAATTTCATTAAAAATCGATACAATGTACATCGTGTTGAAACTAGATCTATTGCAGATCTGCGATAAAACGTTACAAAAATAAGAAAACATACTTTAAATAGATTTTTTATTAATTTCTTATGGCTTATTTCTATAGAAAAACTGTTCATAACGAACAATGTTCATACCGAACATCTCACAACGTCATTAAATGACGTTAGCGCTGTGCTCTTACGCGGACTTGACATTGAAATGTTAATTAAATTTCTATAATGCAAATAACTTAAACTAAAATATGTATATAATCAGAAGATTATTTAACAGCATAACGTAAAATATTGTGATACATTTTTTTCTCGTACGCAGCCGGCATGTTCGGCTCTTTCAATATGTTATGTCGCCTGTGTGCTCGTCCACATATTGTACCGTTTTCAACACAACGCTGTTAAATATCCTAATAATATTTAATTTAATTCAATTTATTTTTATTGTTGTGTTTTATATAAATGCCTTTAAAAGATTAAACAAACGGCAAAAAACGGCAGTTTAACAATAATCTAGTAAAAGTTCAAAACTTACCTTACACCGCACGCACAACACCATCTATGTTTCTTTTCTCTAAATACTTACCCTCTGCTATGCATGAAATAGCATTGGCGACCCGTTGGCATGCTATGAATTTGGTTTGGTCAAGGACGAAGGTGTTGTCACATTTCGTCAAGAGTTGCACAAATATACACGAAATTTAGTAAACTCTTCTGCTTGATGAATTAAATTCCATTTACAAATACTGAAATACACACAACATAGTCTAAGTCTATGTGGAAGAAGGATAAGAGCTAAAAGAGCGATTAACTATTGTTCCCTTAATGCTAATTATATGATTATTTGGCTATCAGGAAAAGATATGTCATCATATGTTTTTATACAAATGCAATAACCAGCTTCAAATATGTCGATAACAATGCTACGCTGTAAGCAAACATTTCTCTCTCTTTAATCTTCAATAAGAACAAATCAACGTTTACTTCTCAAAAGAGTACCGCGTTTGGACTATTTAGTTATTTATAATTTAATAATAAGACAAATTGTAATAAGTATCATTGCTATGATGGAAACAAAATACATGTATGAGTCCGTGATGCTTTTCAAGACTACGCAATCCATTTGCTGAACTCTGAGTTATTGCTCAGTTCATTCAAAGGTGGGGCAAGGAATAACAAGCATCACTATGATTGGGGCAAGGAATTTCAAGCCTCGCTATGATTGGGGCAAGGAATAACAAGCATCACTATGATTAAAAACAAATTATACCTGTGAGTTCATGCTGCTTTTCAATACTACAATGCAATCCGTCTTTTCCGTCAATGGGTCGCTGCTGACTGCATCGCATGATTGTATGTATAAGTTACACAGGTAACGTCTGAAATGACGTCTGTATCCGATTGCTTAGCACCATGGTCTTCTTTCACACTCTTCAATACACTTATTGAGTGTAACTTCTTGTCCAATCTTCACGATGTGTCCAATGTTGTCACATCTAGCGACGAATTTTGCTATTTCGGATGTTTGTCCAGAAAACTCACATGCTACTAGATTAAGAAATACCTTCACAGCTAACATGTTCAGTATTATATCTGATACAGACTGTTCTTTACGATAAACAGTTAGGTATATTTAAATTCCTAGTACTGATATAACGCAACATCGGAAAACAATTGCTACAAGTATATACATCTGCGGAGACCGAAAGGCGTCGCTGAATGCAAACAAATAATAGTCAACAGTGTAAAAGCAATTACCAAATAATTTGTATTTAACACGTTGAAACATTTATTGAAAACTGTATTGTTATATATTAATTGGGATGCGTACAGTTTCTATCGTTCCATCAATGTCTGATAACGTGTATGTGCAAATATTGCTTGATCAATAGCAAATATGTTATTAAATATAACGTGAACAAAAGCGTTGAATTGAATTTATTTCTGGGTCGCCGTTTTGAGCAGGAAAATGACTGGTTTAGGGCAATTATAATATTTAACAGCAGTAAATGTCATTTTACTAATAATTGTTGTAAATTAATGAATAACAAAATACAGGAAATATCGAAAATCAGTTCATGCTGCTCAATGTGAGCCTCTGAGGACTCTGGTCTGATTCTTGTTTCTATGTTTGATATTTCACATTCAACTGTTATATTGACACTGTTTCATCTGTCCGTTGTATTGCCTCAACTGTGATATTGACACTGTTTCATCTGTGCGTTGTATTGTCTCTCCCGTGAGATATTGACACTGTTTCATCTGTGCGCTGTATTGTCTCTCCCCGTGTGATATTGACACTATCTCATCTGTACGTTGTATTGTCCCTCCCCGTGTGATATTGACACTGTTTCATCTGTGCGTTGTATTGTCTCTCCCCGTGTGATATTGACACTGTCTCATCTGTACGTTGTATTGTCTCCCCGTGTGATATTGACACTGTTTCATCTGTGCGTTGTATTGTCTCTCCCCGTGTGATATTGACACTGTCTCATCTGTACGTTGTATTGTCTCTCCCCGTGTGATATTGACACTGTTTCATCTGTGCGTTGTATTGTCTCTCCCCGTGTGCTATAGACACTGTTTCATCTGTGCGTTGTATTGTCTCTCCCCGTGTATTATAATATTATCAGCCACGTTCCATTTACGCTGGACAAAGATTTCATCCAAACAAATATCGGGTTTTCTATCAACTCAATCCGGTTTGTAATTGTTGCTGTTTTGAGGTGATAGTTATATGGCTGCATAAGTTGAATCCTTGAAAGACCGATGTTTACCAACTTGTAGTTAGAAATGTTTTCACATGCGTTATCTTTAACGACTCGTCTGCAGTTCATATCAATATTTGAAACCGTTCTTAGATGATCACCCAATGGAATCATTTCGCACGGACGAAATTGTTGATTGTTTTTTCGAGTTGTTACATGGACTTGTTTACATGTTGTCATATTGATCATTTTTAATTACAATACAACTTATACTGTTATGTTTATACAATTACAAGTTATCAGGTGAAAATAATAAAAAAATTGTTTGTAGCGCTTGTTGATGGAATAATTTGAAGATTCCCGTTGATTTAGTTTAATATTTCTGTCTACAATATGCCTTTTGATACAGAGATCCCAACTTATAGGAGTGCGTTCACAAATAATTATATTTAAGTATTTGAGTTCTGGTGTTTGTTTATTGTAATGGGCAAGCGAAAAAATAACATACTATAAATAGATTAATAGTATTCGTCAAATTTTCAATTTGATTAATTCCTTTTCAGCGTAACAGATACAAACAAATGTCCTTAACTCAACTGATAATAAACCATTGACAAAAAGAAATGTATTGAAAATTACATAATTAATGAATATCTCCGTTATATCATAACACACGTTGCAATATTCTATATCGATTGTATTCATCGAATCATAGAAAAAAGTTTGTATTACAAAAAATCATTTTGGTTGTAAAAGTATATTTCTGTTCTTAAAGTTATATTTGTGATGTTAAATCATAATAATCGTTGTTACAATAAATTTCTCGAAATATATTTGGAATAAAATGATTTTGGTGTAAAAATATGTATTTATGAAGTTGGGACATATTTATATGGTTTATAACACAAAAACGTTGGGTATAATTAGCATTATATGACACCATCGAAAACTTTTTAAGGATGTTAAGAATGTTGAGACTGGTTGAGGCTACACATTATGGCAGCATTGTGTATTGTTATAGTCATATGTGACGTGTTCTGAGAAAACTGGACGAAATTCATGTGCGTAAAGTGTCATCCCAGATTAGCCTATGCAGTCCGCACAGGCTTATCCGGGAAGACACTTTCCGCCTTAACTGGGTTTTCGCTAAGAAGAGACATCATTTAAACGAAAAATTCCTTTACAGCGGAAATTGTCGTCCCTGATTAGCCTGTGCGGACTGCACATACTTATCTTAGATGACAATTTACGCACAAGCATTATGCCCAGTTTTCTCAGAACACGACATATATGCAGACGAAAACCATGCAGGGTTGTCATTATTAACCGATTGCCGATCGAATTCATCGGTTAAAATCTCCAGAAAATCGTTTTTTCCCCTCATCTTTAAAATTGCGATCGGAAGTTTTGATCTCGCAAACCGACAATAATTGACGAGGAATAACCGTAGTATAGTAGAGCGACGCCAGGTCATTCAGTTCGTTAACTCCGCCAACGAGATACTGTTTTCAATGAATTCCTCAGCGAGTGGCCAATATTGACTTTTCCAGCTGCCAATCAATTTCTTCTTGGTAAGCGCATCAACAAATAAGCGCAAAGGCAGCCGAATACATGCCGACCCCACGTCAAACTGTATCAAATAACTGTAAATTTCACAGATTATTATTGACCTTATCTCAACGAATGCAGCACTGTAGATTTAGCGTAATAAACTAGTGTGTTTAGTTAGAGAAAGTTTCCACATAAAAAAATACTCTACAATTTTCTTCCAAAATAAAAGATATTAGCGACCTCAGGGGTGGCGAAATCAAATGTCCGACTTGCCCGAGTCGTACATTTGCTTGTCCGGACAACTGATTTTTTTTCAATAAAGTTGTCCATGGACAACCAGTCGGGTTGAGAAATACAAAAAAATAGATTGTTTTAAAGCCGTTATTAAGTTTTACAAAACCGGATGTTGACACGCGATAAGATTGTCAGTTCTATTTGCGGAGCAATCAAGCTAAAATATGGGCACTCTCCTGCACAGTTGTCTCGCTTATTCTATAGGAGATCAGGAGCCAGCGATTTTTTTCCTTCTTTAGAAAGAACCGGTAAATAGCATAAAAAAAACAACACATTTCCCAATTGCTGTCCAAAAAATCCCCAATTTAAGGTAAAAAAAAAATAAAAATGAAAATGCAACATTTTGTTAGTTTCCCTATGCAGTTCTATTGCTCCAACCTAGGTAAATATAAAATTGACAGCTTGAAAACACTTATCAATTTAAAGGTGTTTGGGAGCAAAAAATCAAATACACCAATATCCCAATTTGAGGTTTTCACGACTCGATTTTTCCCAATTTTCAGGTTTTCACGACTCAATTTTTCCCTATTGGACCGGTACGGGTACTTTTCACAATTGGAAAAAAAATCGCTGGGAGCATGCCACATTTTCAACATTCGGCCCATCTGTTTAATAGGCAGTGTACAGACTGGTTTGCTCTTTCATTCCGTATCTAAATGTTGAATGTTCGTCTTAAATTTTTAAATGCATTATAAATACCAAATGTTCGCTAAATTCTAGCATCATTGTTTTCTTATGTTATTTCATACAAATTCAAGCATTGCCGGATAGTTACGTTGCATATGGAAATGGCTGTCATTAAAATTCAGAAGTGTTTGTCGGATTACACATTTACTTATGCTCATTTGAGAATAAAACAAAACGTTTACAGTTGTGTGTAATTAATTCAACGAGTCTTTGTTTAAACGCTTAAAGTGATGAAAAATGTTTTGACAATATTACGCATGAAATGCACAATTTCCACGAGGATTACACCGTTGCCATCATCAGTTTTCTGAGAAACTTGCCACGATTGTACACCGTAGGGTCTGATTAGAATGGTACACGTGTAGCAGTCTTGGACGTAACTCACTCGACCGACGACCGGGTCGATTGATTTTTGCGTCGGTCGAGTGAAAATTCCAAGCCAATAGCCCGATCGGTCGAGTGCTTTTTTCGTGTCCGAACTTAGTAACATGTCTGAAATAGCTTTCTATAGTAAGAGCTTCCTCAGCATTCCAGAAATTTTCGCTCGGTACCGATTGTGCCAGGTATTTTATTTGTTGAGTTTGATTGGCTGGCGATGGCGCGACATGAACGATAACTGAAGACAAATCCTCGCTACTTTCCGAAAATCTTACAATGTTCGCCATCTTAAAATATTTTAAACCATCGATTTGCAAAAACAATTTGCAAAGTCAAGCACTGCACTATCTGCTTAGCAAATTGTAGAGCAATATGCTAACAAAATTATCTATTTATTACGTATTTGCTAGGAAACTTGTTTTCATTGTCTGAAATTTAACGATATGCACATTTTATTTCACGTGCAAAACACGTACATCTTTCGGATATTCGTTTTTGGATACAGTATTTTTTGTCGATTTTAATTTTTTAATTTTTTATTTTCTATGTTCTTTATAACATTTTCTATACAATGACGAATACACATGCGGTGATACGAATGGTCTGATTTATACTATTTTGCATGCCATTGTATCCTGGAGTCACCAGTTTCAGTTGATGTGTAACAAATAGTTGACAAGATCAGGTTAAAGAATGAATATTAACCAGTAATTACAACTAGAAAGACTAAAAAAAGTACAGTAAGTTAGGGCTGGGGGGGGGGGGGAGCTCTGCCCTTTATCGTGGCTGGGGACGTGCGGGCCCCAGACCCTCAGTCTAATTTGCCGGATTTCACATTTGGGACAATCGACCCCCCTGCTATAGAAGCTTATTCAGAACTGAATCGATAATCTCCTTTGGGCACTCATTGAACAGTGTAGTAAGTTGATCTCTCTAGACTCTATAACTTGTTTTATTACGGGATGGAGTGGGTTAGGTCCAAGACTGACATAGTTACAAATGTTACAAAATAATAACTTTAATTCGGGCTAGTTAAAATTGATTCGGGCTAGTAACATTTCAAAGCTGGTAGCCCGATCGGGATAGTGCCTCAAAAAAAATAATGCCAAGACTGGTGTAGGTATAACAATAAATGTGTTTGTAATTTAAATTAACATTAATGGATATGTGTAGTTCAGCAACAGACAAGATAAATTTCCTAAATTGCTGTCCGTGGACAAGTATAGTTTTTTAAGATTTCGCCACCCCTGGACCTCTGCGCTACAAAGTTGTTATTCAGCAAATACAAATATAAATGTCCACGCCTTCCATGAGGAAAAATGATGTGATGTTGTACATGAAGTCTAATTTTGGCATGATTTTCATCTGTACATGAAATACATGAGAAATGTGTCTTTGTTGCTAGAATTTTCTAAACTTTCCGTGAGCAATGAAATCTGAAACTGATTTCGGATAAAACATTTAATTATACGCATTTGAATATGTCAAATAATGATGAGAAATTGGGTAAAATATTTGGGTTTTCTTTATGTACGAAATATTGACAAGTATATCAGTGGCGAGTATGCGTGACGGTCAAAAGATTAAATATTTGGATCTGGTGTATGTTTAACAACAAAGGGGGAACGATGCTGTCGACACAAGCCTTAGGCTGTTTTTGCATTATTTATTTGTATCACAATGCTGATTAGCGTGCACATACCCAGTCCTATGTTGTAATTCAACCAATCAGGAACAAGCACGTATAGAACACTGACCAATGGGATTCATAACTGAGTTTCACTGGCCAGATGTTAGAGGGAAACAGGGAGTTAGCGTTTAGACCTAGAGGTGGACAGATGGAAAGAACACAATCATGTAGCAATCGCAACGTATTTGTATAACTGAAATATTAGTTAAGTCAGACATTAAATTGGATTAGAAACAGATATATGGTGTTGTTGAATATTTTATCCTACGTAATGCAGAGAAATTAACATAAATAGAGAGGGACCGACTTGTCCCATGCGCGACACGAGAAAATGGTAGTTAATGCAAAACTCGTCATCTTGGCAATTCGCGCATGACGAGATATCGAATAATAGGCTACACACCGGTAATTTAAGAGTAATGAACATTGCTAGTAATTATGTGTCGTCCATACACTTTGAACGATTACGGGACACAGGACGTTAAATGGTGCTCGTGAACCAAGGATTCGAACAAAGAAATACTACCACTTACGATTACGAAGCCATGAAAAACAACGCGAAGAAACTCCGTTTCGGCAACTTCTGTAACCAGTAACAACGACCGTGAGCCGGGAACAACGACATCAGACCGCACATATTCTGCAACTTCCGGTGAGTGACTGTTTTATTTCCTAACGCTTGTATCAAAATGGCAAATCAAATAATCCCTGAATTATTTCAAAATTTAAATAAACAAATTAAAGATGTTAAAACGGCCATAAGCACTCAGACTATTTCACAGGTTGTACAATCATTTGATGGAAATTCAAAAGAATTTAAAAATTGGATTAAAAATGTAGAAAAATATGGAACGCTTACCAATTTAGATGAGAATAAATTAAAATTTGTTGCTTAACAATCTAGTAAAGGGCTTGTTAGTGATTACATACATCGTTTTTTGACTGATGATCCGACAGGGACGTGGACAGATTTAAAGGAACAGCTTAAAGTAAGATTTGCAGAAATTCAAGACCCACAATACGCTTTCTCATTATTAAAGACGACTAAACAAAAGACCGACGAAAATGTACAAATATACGCTGAGCGACTTTTATCTCTTGCGACTGATGCATACGAAAATATTGAAGGTAATTTAGACTATATAGAAAAACAGTTAGTAGAAATTTTTAACGACGGATTATCGCACGATTATTTGAGACTTAAATTAATGCGCGAAAATCATGCAACCCTATCAAATGCTTTAAAAAGCGCTATACATGAGCAAAGTGTCAGAGCTAGATTTGAGTTGCGATCACAGGTAAATAGCCTTAATAACATTACGACCGATAATATTCAGACAGATATCGATTATATTAGGTCATCTATTGTTTGCACATATTGCAAGAAACACGGTCATTCTATTGAAATCTGTCGCCGTAGGCAACGCGAGATAAGTGCATATACGGTAGGGCGGAACGGTCATACGATAGATCAAAACGATAACAGTCGCAAGAACGAATATGACAAAAATTGGAAAGATAAAATTGATTGTTGGAATTGTGGTAAATTAGGACACTTTAGTAGAGAATGTACTCAAAGAAAAACGTACATTAATCGAAAAAACTAGGAAATTCTTACCAAAAAGGGGTCTATGGTAAGAATGAAAAAGTCGAGACATATAATATCGCTTTGTGTGGTAGTCCAAATTCTTGTGTTATTTCAAAAGGTGGGTTTCAATTAGAAGCCTGATAGACTCCGGTGCTGAAGTAAGCATCGTGAGTAAACGTACTTATGATATGTTAAAACAAAAACCAACACTGATAATTAAAAAAGTAAATCTAAAGTCGGTAAACTGAAATTCATTACATGTCCACGGAAGTGTAAAATTGAGATTCAAAATAGGGAGCATATATAAAGAGCACATGTTTTTTGTAGTAAGGAACATAAATAGAAATGTTATTTTAGGAAGAGACTTTTTACAAGATAATGGTGTCCGTTTGTGCATTCGATTAAGGATGTTTGAGGATTGATAACTGTTTTGTACCTCTAGAAGGAGATGTACACCTTTCAACGATAGCGAGATTAACTAGACATACTGTGTTAAAACCACAAACTGCATATAGACTCTTTGCTCAAGCTAAAAGAAACTGCATACGTTCAAATACAAATTATGAATTCAATGGAATAAGCAATTCTTTCTTTGATAATGAACCTGGTTTAACAATTGTTAATTCAGTAGTCAAGACAACGCGTGATAGACAATTTCCCATTTTAATTATATACAATACGCAAAAAACAATAAGGCTTAGACGACACCGTGCCATAGGGCGAATAAAATCGGTAAATGATAATGAAATATGCTCAGTACAAGAAGTTATCAAAAATAATCAGCCGAAAGCAGGCTTATCTAAAGATGAAATCTTATCAGATTTACGTGTAGATGAAGATCAAAAAGAAAATATTCTACCGGTACTCTTAAAACACAGAACTCTCTTCGCAAGAAATAATTTAGAATTAACACAAACTTCAGCGATAGAATTTACCATAGATACAGGGGATCATCCGCCCATTAAATTGAAACCGTATTGAACACCGTTAAACAATAAGGTATTCATAGATAAAGCCATCGACGAAATGCTAGCCGCAAACATAATAAGTCCATCAAGAAGTCCGTGGAGCTTCCCTATTGTTTTAGTAGATAAAAAGAAAAATAACCATGATTCAAATAAAGATAATAAAGATGAGAAAAGGTTTTGTGTTGATTTTAGACAATTAAACAAAATTACAAAACCAATTGCCTATCCATTACCATAAATAGATGATATATTGGCGTTATTAGGTAAAAGTAAATATTTCACCTGTTTAGATTTGATATCGGGATATTGGCAAATACCTATAAAAGAAGAGGACAGAGAAAAAACGGCTTTTGCTTCGGGATTCAGGGGTCTATTTCAATTTAATGTTATGCCCTTCGGTGCCTCCTCTGCCGGTGCTATATTTCAAGAATTGGCTAATAAAGTACTCAAGGGTTGTGAGGGTTTCGCTGTGGCGTATCTAGACGATATTCTAATATTCTCACCCGACTTGCAATCTCACTTAGCACACGTAAATACGGTACTACAGAGTATCAGTAAACATAACCTTAAGCTTAAACTATCAAAATGTCAATTCTTACAAAGAGAGACTAGATATCTAGGCTTCATCATAGATCAAAACGGCATAAGGCCGGATCCGTTAAAAGTAGAAGCGATCCGACAATTCCCTAGGCCAAAGTGCGTGCGCGATGTACGATCTATCTTAGGTGCTGCAGGATTTTATAGGAGATTCTGTCCGTCGTATTCAGAAGTAGTCGAGCCTCTCATTAATCTCACGAGAAAGAATGTCCCATTTAAATGGTCAAAACAATGCGAAGATAGTTTCATACAATTAAAAGACTCATTTACGCAAATCCCTTATCTTTCATACCCTGATCCGAAAAAAGGTTATATACTGTATACTGATGCATCCGATAAATGCATAGGATCTTGCTTAACTCAAAAATGCGGGAATAACGAGATCGGGGATTATGTGGGCGAAAAGCCGATATTTTTCATATCGCACAGATTAAGCCCCACGCAATGCAAATATAGTACTATTGAAAAAGAATGTTACAGCATATTTTATAGTCTAAGTAAATTACACCATTATTTACACAATGCTGAATTTGTTATCAGGAGTGATCACAGGCCGCTTAAGTATTTATTGGAAAGTCCGATGCAAAACAAGAAAATACAATTATGGGCCTTAAGTATAGCGGGTTATAACTGCAAAATTGAATATATACCGGGAAAAAAGAATATTATTGCCGACTTTCTAAGCCGACCCCCCAAAAACCAAAATAAAGAATATTCAATCCGATCAAACGGAACTAGAATTAGATATTAACGATAATAATTTTACGATTAGTTCGCAAATAAATAAACAAGACCAAACACGCGAAATAAATGTAATCGACTTCCACAAACATTGACCACAAGCAAATAATTGATAATATTATTACCCCGCAGCCACTCCCAGTCGACGACACAGCGTCGAACGATAACATATCAGGGCTTAATATGCAAATAGAACAAGAAAAAGACCCTCATATATCTGAAATTAAAGCGAGATTAAGATTAAGGAAACAGAACAAGAATGAAGATGATAGATATATTACGGTCGATGCAATACTGTACTACATATCAAACGTAGATGAGGAACCTACTCTCAGGCTTTTTGTACCTAAACACCTGACTGGTTCAGTTGTCAAGCAATATCATGATGAAAACGGGCATCCTGGGTCTCAAAGGCTTTTTCAGACACTAAAAGAGAAATATTACTGGCCTAAAATGTTCAAAGAATTGAATGATTATGTATCTAAGTGCATTATATGTCAAAGTAGAAACTTAAAAGCAATCAAAGCTCCCATATCGTCGGATACCTCAATACCGCCGTTTCCGTTTTCAGTTGTTTCCATAGATATATGCGGGCCATATCCGAAAACGCTTTCCGGAAATAGATATATAATATGTTTCGTAGATCAATACTCAGGATACATAGACGGGTTTCCATCGCCGGATAAATCTTCCGATAGCGTAATACACCTGTTAATGAACGAGATTTATTGCCGTCATAGTTGTCCTATAAGAATTATAACTGATAACGGAAAAGAATTCACTAGCACAGCGTTCACTGAAACATTAAATCAATGAACATTGACCACGTAAAGACGACAATATATCATCCTGCAGCTAATGGCATGAACGAACGTTCACATGGAACTATGAACAATATACTGTCCAAACGGGTTCAAGAAAATGTACAACAATAGGACGTACATTTAAACATGTCTTTAGCGGCAATGAGATTTAGTACATCCGAGACTTCGAAGCACACACCGTTCTTTTTACTTTTTAATAGAGACCCTATTCTTCCAATAGACAACTTGTTAAAGCCTAGGCGTAAATATCACGGTGAAGATTATCATAAAATAATATGAAAGAACAACACAAATCATTTAAAAAGGTATGTGCCCAAATTCAAAAATCGAAACGTAGACAAGCTGATTATGCAAATAAAAATACGAAAAATATTAAATTCGAAATAAATGACCCCGTTTACTACAAAAACTTATGAAGAGGAAAACATTCCGCTTGCGGAATTGCAAAAAACATTTGAGAAACAAACAATTCGCGGATATACAGTCAGACTCCAGTGAATCAGATACGATGCATTACACTAACAGTAATTCACAAAACTCACCTGTACGTAGGTTTGAAAATGATTCTTCAGATGATCAGATGCAAATTGACGCGGTAGCGTTAAAACACAAAAAACGAAAATTGACAAAAAAGACTTCACGTTCAAATAACGCAATGAAGAAAGCAATTTTCACGTGCCTTCAGACAATGGCTGAACACATGTGAATGGACTACAAAATAAAGTGAGATAGATGTCGAGACTTAAAGACCCCAAAATTTTGTATATAGAGAAATATGTTTTGAATGTATATGTATTAAAAATGTAAAAAGAGGATTATAGAGGACGGTATCGTCCGATTTTGATAATGTATCGTCATTAGCATTGATTTACGGGTTAAGAATGAAATGAAAATGTCATACTTTAGTATACGGGTGAAATGCCAATTACCCGTGCGCAATAGCAACCAGCTCTGAAGCGTAATAGAACATTTAGGAGATATTTACATAAACTTAGACCCGACTTAAGATTTATTTTAAGTATGAACACGAATACATTTACACCCAGAGTGGGGTAAATAAATTGAAAAGTTTAATACCATATGTTAAAATTAGGAAATTGGAGGTTTATATAACTGACAGACATTTGATTAACGGTCCAGGTCAACCTATTGACATATAAGATTGTTATTACATCATTTATCGTTGTAACGGTAAATATGAAAGCGGTCAACAGAAAATCTTATTTGTACAGGCCATATAAAGTTTTATGTCACACCGAATAATGAAGTTTGAATAATTTATTGTTCAAATATGGTTTCATTTTCCCAATGTAATTCAATTATCGGGAACTTCTGTTGGTATGGTCTTAGCTCTATATAAACAATTAGGCTCGTAGGTCAACGTTACTTCAAACTAATGAAATTTAAATAATTGATTATATAAGTGTGATTCCAATTTCCCAAGATTATCGCAGTGTTACGTTTCATATTAACAATGAGGTTTGTCCATAGATAACATCTGGTTATATGATCAAGTATGCTTAATGAAACGAGGTTTCCTGTTCCCAAATTGATAATTGTGTATATATCTCAATCGGGTACAAACATGACAAAAAGACCACACTTGTCGCAACGGACGGTAAATACCCAATTCGTTTATCGATCTAATCCGATTGACCGACGCTTTAGTATCGTATCAGACTAGTTTATGACAACGCACTTGACAACGACATTAACCAACGCTAGCTTATGCCCTACAGCGCTCAAGTAAAAACCATTTTCGGCATATATAACATTTTAATATAGTTTGTAAATATCCTTAAAAGCAACGCACTGTATCTTTTATTAGTATAATACAAAAGATACAACTATATTGCTATGATTCATTAAATTTTTGATACTGATCGTATATATAGTTTTTTTCCTTTCTTTATAAGAATAACTACATTAAGACAAGGGATTTTGTTAGTAAATTTTTGTTTTCTAAGTTAATAAAACATAATAAAGCACAATACATTTCATTGAATAGACAAAATCGTATAGTTTAAATAAAACATCATAAATTTGCGTCATGAGAATCGCGTTCCTTTAGCACATTAATTTTATTTGGGTATATCTTATCATAGGTGTGAATGGTAATCTGAGTGCTTATATAGCAAATTCCATTAATATGTAAATAAAAGGCCCGTTTATCATTTCATGTAATTGACCCTATCAGATTTGCCAATGTGATACAAGTTAAGGAGAAAAGCAGCGCTCCTGACATCGTTGGCGTGGTTTGCCTGCATCAACATGCGTTCATAACGCATTTCAGATCGTGATCAGATCTTAACACCCCGACAAAGAAGAAGAATATGTCATCGACATACAGATATCTTCGACGACGATGTATCCGTCGAGAATCAGATGACGTAACAGACGAGTTCAATTAGAATCCAACATTGTCGACATTGATCCAAATTGTGAACCAGCATCAGTACCATACAACGAGTGGACTGTTAATGGACATTTCACGCGTCGTCGAAAATGATTTTTAACGATACGATGATATCAATGGACTTGATGATGAAAAATCGCGCGTACTTTGTACATATATTAGGTGAACACTTTTATCGTCTATGAACGTATATATATATATGTGTTTGTTATCCTTCATTACGTGTACATAAACAATTATTATGATGCTACAGTCATTAGCGCAGTCATTCTTCAGAACTCTATATAATAAACGTTTGAAGTATTCTAAATCGTGCAACAGCCGAGGACCAACAGCTTCTCCGACCGACCATCATCGTCTTCATTCGGAAGCCGCCGGTTTCAATCGACTGCATGTTACCATCTACAACCAGATGTCACATACTCTCCAACCGGACGTCTCATCTCTTCACCCAGACGCCACATCGCCTCCAGCAAAGATGTCAAAAAATGGACACTATTCGCATTGGATTTCCCAAATCAGTGACGCATTTCACTTCATCGTGATTTACATTGACTATTTAAATATTCCGACGTTTTATTATTTCAGCAGAAACATTCGTTAAAACTTTCATTAATAATTTGCAGATTTTCATCATATATATGTTTTAGTCACTGATGTTTTCATGTTTGCGTGTTTGATTTTCTACATCGTATGTATTAATATGTTTTCGTTTACTTCCATACTTACATTCTTAAAGATTTTTCTGTATCCTAAAATACATAAAAATCCAATTGAGAGGATAAGTTGTGTCAAATAATGATGATAAATTGGGTGAAATATTTGGGTTTTCTTTATGTACGAAATATTGACAAGTATATCAGTGGCGAGTATGCATGACGGTCAAAAGATTAAAAATTTGGATCTGGTGTATGTTTAACAACAAAGGGGGAACGATGCTGTCGACACAAGCCTTAGGCTGTATTTGCATTATTTATTTGTATCACAATGCTGATTAGCGTGCACATACCCAGTCCTATGTTGTAATTCAACCAATCAGGAACAAGCACGTATAGAACACTGACCAATGGGATTCATAACTGAGTTCCACGGGCCAGATGTTAGAGGGAAACAGGGAGTTAGCGTTTAGACCTAGAGGTGGACAGATGGAAAGAACACAATCATGTAGCAATCACAACATATTTGTATAACTGAAATATTAGTTAAGTCAGACATTAAATTGATTAGAAACAGATATATGGTGTTGTTGAATATTTTATCCTACGTAATGCAGAGAAATTAACATAAATAGAGAGGGACCGACTTGTCTCATGCGCGACACGAGAAAATGGTAGTTAATGCAAAACTCGTCATCTTGGCAATTCGCGCATGACGAGATATCGAATAATAGGCTACACACCGGTAATTTAAGAGTAATGAACATTGCTAGTAATTATGTGTCGTCCATGAACTATGAACGATTACGGGACAAATATACTTCAATTGAATAATGCATTTTGTTATACAAATGGTCATAACACATAATTTAATAAGTAGGTAAATAAGGTTTTTTGAGATTGCCAAACTATGCATACATATAGGTCTACATGAATGAATGACCCCCTTGACCCCTGGCCGAATCGGTTACTATTAAAAAATAATCATTTGTTTGCAATCATAATGACAACCCTGCCATGGATATCTGGACGAATCTTATAGGGTAACATGTGTGCTACATTATGAATATTGCAACGTGTTCATTAGGCTGCTCGATTTGTATTGGGTTATTTAAGATATGAGCCCTTAACAATTTTTGTTCAGAATTTTCCCCTGGATGCTTATAGGTCGTGACTACATTATAGATGTAATGAGCCCCTACTTACCCTTGGCAAGATATTCTTAACATTGGATTAAAATGTCTTAGTACCAATGTATATGTTATGATCCCCTATTAAATTACGTTTAAATATTCCCAGTGGCGTTAACGGACTTTCGGACCATAGTAACCTGCGCCCATTTACAATTGACATGTGCTAATATTCTCTTATCAACAATTTAAAAGTTATGGACCCCTTCTTATATGCTTCCGTACAAACTTCCGATGGTTCTTCTATGATCTTCGTTGCATTTAAGAAGTTATAAACACGCACTACTCTAAACAAAACAAACAACACAATTTCTTATACTGTTTTACTTATGTTGAATAACTAATGAACCAATATCAATCTAAATCCATACATT
Source organism: Dreissena polymorpha (assembly GCF_020536995.1). Lineage (NCBI taxonomy): Eukaryota > Metazoa > Mollusca > Bivalvia > Myida > Dreissenidae > Dreissena > Dreissena polymorpha. The sequence continues at coordinate 86,051,415 of NC_068355.1, read as the reverse complement.
CTTCAAATTGGCGTCTTCTTGCATAATTGAAGTTATGAGACTCTACTAATCTGCACCCATAAAACCTTCGAATGTGTTTTTACAGTTACATTTGAGTCACATAATTAAAGGACCCCTCTACATATGAACCTGTCAACATTTACGTGTTTTGATATTGTTTGTATTGTACTGAATACGTTATGTTCTTCTAAAGGTCTGCGTCCATACACACTTCCAATGCACCATCACTTCTATGATGCAATTATGACTTATAAGTACTCGTCAAAGATTGTCTAGACGCCAATTAATAGGTCAATGTTGTCTAGATTCAGAATAGTAGGGGTTAATTAATTTGTTAACAAATCAAATCAGGTGTTTCAGAACTGAACTTACGCGGGATTGAGAAAAACAAGTATTAGTGAACCGTTTTACTCACTCTGTAAAGCATCCTTGCTAGCGAGAGCTGTCTAATTGCAGTATTGGACTGGCTGATATTTTTACCACCCTTCGATAATGACGCCCGATGTGATTTGCGGACATAGGTGCGACTAAAATAAATTCGAGGGTAAATTCCGACTTTGCAAAGAAAAATGTCATGACACAGACCTCAAACGGGACAAGTGATACACTGTGTAAGGGTCCCGGTTAGCTTACCTTGTAGAGCAATCTCCCGAGTAGCGAGAGGCCCCGGGTTCAAGCTCCGGACTGACTTCAAAATGTTCATCTTCTTGCTCGCTGTCGGTGTTCTCTTATTATAACTGCACAGTGAACGAGGTCATTTAGCGATAACACTCACACAGGCACACACTCGCACACGCACTAGCACACGCACCCACACAGATACATCGGGTTAAATATAAATTAGTAAACATCCATTCATCTACACTGTACTATTAATAGTTAAATCTTCATCTCTCACTGATGCTTTGTGCTTCATGCATTGGAAGTTGCTTTATTGCAATGGGTGAGCAAATTAGAATCCTTGTTAAGTAGAAGGAAAGTCCAGACAAGTTTACTATACGTTTATTTTACAAACTATACCGCATTCATATTTTACTGCATACATTTATTTGTATACCATAATTATATTTTAAGAACAATAATATAAACGGATAATGCATTATATTGTTTACATCACAAATGTCATTTTTATCACATAAATATATTGTGACAGTACACTTTATTATTCGAACACTCATTTTTCTACACTATTTTTTTTCCATATATTACTTATAATATTGCTACGTGTGTCAAGGCATACTCCTTAAAATGAATCTGCCTTGTATAAATACTTTTCTTTTATTTTGTGAACTTGTGAATACAATTTTGAACAATAGTGATTTTGTGTATTTGTTTAATAATCAATTATCTCACAATACATGCGTAAATGTTGTAATGTGCTTAAAACGAGTCGGTTGTTTATTTCATGTATAAAATGTTACAGTATGCTACAAAGTATTATTATTGTTTGTTCAATAAAATTATATTAATGATGTGCTTCATTTAATTTTACTCAATCTGTAGTTAATATATGGCTAAATCTTCTCAATATGTATTTCCAATATTCCGGGTTCTGACATAAAATTTGCTGATTGGTTAATTACATGTGCATAAATGGGAAATGAATGTATTATATGCATTTATACGTTCTCGATAAAGGTATAAAATTACTCTGAACGGGATTTGGTTTTATTTTTGCATCCGTGGATGCATGTATGGGATGCAAATATTTAGCGCGTTTTTAACGAAATATAAAGAAAGTCGTACAGGAAGTAAAATAACAAAAGAAACTATTTTGGTTTCGTGTTGAGAGACACGCAGCCGACAATGATGTACGAGACATTTACATGATTTTTGTTGATATAATCTTTGTTTTGTAAATATTTCCTGGACCAAAGGATATAAATGTTTTCATAAATGATCGTTGAGCGGCGTATCTGATCAATAGCGCAAGCTTTCGTCTTTTTTTTCATCCGTCCTTGTTACTTATATAAGAGAAGCTAACGCCTTGGGTTATCTGTTGTTGCTTCGACCTAAGTGTCTCAACATTTGAGGCTGTGTCAAATTGTTTGAGTGCAAAATGCTTATGGCAAACTATGGTAGGCATTTTATTTAATTCTATTCTACATGTATGTGTGCATTTGTTATATAAATGGCATTGCTATTAGCCAGGAATTGAGAGTAAACCAAAATTAAGCGATAGGTACATTTGTTTATTATTTATAAGAATGCGTGTAGATAATATTCATTTGAAATGAAATATTCAATCTTATGATTTCTGATATGTTATGTGCATGTGTGCGATATATACTTATTTTTATAGATATGCACAAAACTTATATTTGTTAATGTATATGTGATACACTATTTCAGGTGTTGTGCTTTATTTGGCTGCCGTAATCCCACTGGTCTTTTCTCAGGTAAGTGCAAATAGTTAGTTGTGATAAATATTTGACATGCTTATGTTGTTCGGTGTAACTAGTCACTACTGACTTAGATTGATGCAATATTTATACAGTGAAAAATGTGAACGCCATATTGGTATCTTTTCTAAATTTCAGGGGATGTAAATTGACTACAATTCTCAAATGTATGCCGGTAATGGGTGCATACTTTTAAAGAGTAAAATTTGAATTATATAGTAACGACAGCGGTAGGACTACATTTTTAAACATATTTTGTAATATACAATCTACAACAGTTTGACTTACTGTTTGGAACTAGGGACATGTAAAATTCATAAACATAATCAAATATTTATTTTATATATATTGAACAAACAGGGTATCAGATATAAGTAGACAAGACCATGAACCTAGAGAACCGTCAATAGAATGTATATGACTACAGTAATTACTCGTCTATAATTTATGACTCTATTTGGCGCTATTGCGCTTATCTGGTGACACTTCGATTACGTATTTTTACAACCGTCATAATGTCATAAAACATCGCAGACGAATGTCTCAAGGCAATGGACCATGACATTTGTGTAATGGGGACATGTATACCGGTAATAGACAATGGTTTCACCCAACAGTTTAACTTGAAATATGTATAAAAATAGTGTATACTATACGGCGTGGTATTTTATGAGCACGTGCTTTTATTCGTTGAAACAATTGACGCTTAATGAAATATAAATATTTATGTAAATTTCTCTGATTAGTTAAGAAACAGAAACCATAAAAAACATCCTATTCTACCGAACTTTTTGTATGTTTCCCCCATTTAACATGTATCCGTTTTTTTCAGATCTGTAGCGAATCCCAAAATGATGACATCAAGAAAGGCATGGGAGAATGTCAGCGATACTTCAGCAATATAAGAGTTGAAAATCCAAATGAGATTGTCAACGCTTGTAAAAAGTAAGTTCGAAAAATAAAAACAACTAAACTCATTTCCTATTTACCAGCCCTGTATATTTGTAGTACATTTATTACTATTTATCAGCCTTACACTCGTGAACTATAATAGCATAACTCTAATGCCTGAATCGTTTCCTAAATTCTTTTAAGGTTTTGTTCGTGCAATTATTAAAGGATACACATACTAACACGAAATTTGTGGAATATTCTTTGTTCGATTCTGGTACGGCAACTAATATATAAACAGTGTATTTCACGCAAAAAAACAGTGCTATCGATTTATAAAAAGGTATACGGTAGCGTCGGGTAAAACAAATTCGTCACTCGAGTATCATTTGATGATACAATACTGTATGGATTAACGAACGCCTTGCTTGTGTTGTTTAAACAGTGAACTTAGTCGGTATCTAATGGTAAACGTATGATTCTCCTAAAACTAGTCTGTATTTGAAGACTTATGAAAAAACACATAAACTAAACAATGCACATACATATGATAATGATTGAGTTTTGCATTTCAGCATAGACTCTGGACTGTGTTGCGTGGAAAAGGTTTTCTCAGCATGCCCTCAATCGGTGTTAAGCCTTATTTATCGTCGCACATCAAACAAGGCATATTACAGAGCGATTTGCGACAATCCAGAAGGTTCGTATAATAAATAGCATATAGTACATGTAGATATCATTATAGTTAATATAGAGTATATATTTAACTCAAATGTCGATTGATATTTCTTTGCTGTTAAACAATACACGTCTCATATTCAAGATGCTGACGTTGGACACATTTTTTTTTACAAAGGTGTAAAGTTCTTTAATAGATCATTGTTTTATTCTTTACTGAACCGCCTTTTATTATGCTTCATTTTCTCATTAAAATAACAATCCGCCACTGACTTCACCAACATTTTAAGCATGTTTAAATTTTGTTAAACTCTGCATGTTTGCGTTTTCGTATTTATGAATATCCTTTATTCATACGCCTTAAGTACGCAAATACAAGCTATCAGTTTCAGTTAGTTATACCTAAAATGCCGCTTTGACAAGGTTGCGCTGTAATCCATGTACTTGAAAAAGCTTCTCGTATCACTTATTTGTTGTGCCGTAGTATTAAAAAAAGTTAAATGCATCGATAAGATGTGCATCGAAGAAGGTTTATAATAAAATATGTATTGAAGTATAAGCTTTGACCACTAAACATGACCTTGACCTTTAGAAGATCCACCGACTCAATTAGTTGTAATTTTCGCCAGGTTATTTTTCCAACCTTTAATACCTTGTTAAGTTTAAAATTAATCAAAGTCTGCCTTTGTTTACAGATTGGTCTCGCATTCACACAGTCCGCTGTGATTACAACCTTGATAACACAACATGTTGGCCTGCATTTGAAGCATCAAGGAAAAGCAATGCGGATCCGTATTACAACACTGATCACACGCGATATAAAACAGGATACTGCAAGTAATTAATGTTGACCATTATTTAAGAAAATGCAATACACATAAAACGTCTTTGTTTTGTTATCTGTTATTATTCGATATATATATTTACTGGATACAATTAAAACGAATGTTTTGGTCAGCGCTCATGAAATTATCTTGTTCTTGGATCACATCCAAACAAAACAAACAAAACAAGATACAACACAGTTTTATTCAATTTGTAGTTATCAAATTAACATTCCTTTATTGATTCACATTTGAAAGATGATTTTTCGATGTCCTTCTTTCATGCAAAATGTTATCATGTAGTTTTTATCTCTTTTTCATGAAATAATAAAATATTATTTAGCCTTTAAGGAAAGGTCAAGTTAATTGAAATAAGTATGTATATGTTTTGTTTTTCTAGTGCAAAACGGTATTCACTCCGTAAGATATTACATACAAACATAGAATATTATGTACATACATACAAAACTTTTTATAAAGTTTAAATGAAAGTGTTATTCAGTCAACATACATTGATATAAAATTAGAATTGTGTTATATTTCAAAACACAATATTATAATATTTTTGAACAACGTATTTTAAAACAACAACACACTATCTTGTAAAATACAAACTAAATTAATGTTGAATATACGTATGTATATCATATATTAAAATAAATATATTGTGTACACATATAAATATATATATATATATATATCTATATATATATATATATATATATATATATATATATATATATATATATATATATATATATATATATATATACATATAAATATTAACGGAAGCTTCCTACTCTATTTGAATGCAAATGTCTAGGGCTGCCAATGAATTTGTGACGTGTTTGGAAAACAACCCGCTCAAGCCTACTGCCAATTGTCCGGAAGGCCTATCCTCCCTTCTCACCGGCATCAAAGTCGTAGAATACAGCTTGTCGGATTGCGGAAACGCCCAAAAGCATCCATTGTTCACGAAGTACGGTGGTCCAATCAACTGTCATTCTGATGGTTCAATGAATCCTGGAGGTGCTAGCGTCAAGCGGAATGGTCGAGCGATGTGGGTCACCGTCTTGGTTTATTACCCAGACTCTTCTTGGTATCATAGTTACCTGTCAATCTATGATGGGACTATAAAACATTTGTTTGCAGTCAAGGCACGATACATATTAAATTGACGCGTTAACAGATTTTTGCATTTATGCACAATTATCATTAAATTATATTATACAAATCGTAAATAATAATGAATAATTTGTTTTATCAGTTGTATTATATTGCTTGTTTTTCTGACTTCTCATATAACGACATCGCTAATCATAGCACATAATGAACATAATGTGTATCACATATTAAGTTGTGTTGTTTTTTGTAAACTCTGCAATTTTCTTATACAATGCAATTCAGCACTTACTACTCAATTTTCTTATGTGCAATATTTTTAGGATAAATGATATACATACTAATCATACTTATTTTCAACATTAATTAAGTTTATACTGTACACGCTAGTGTAAATGTTTTGTTATTTTACAATACTTGAATTATAACACAATTATAATGTTATATGAATATTTGTTGAATGTCCGACAATTATATATATGTACTCGTCAAATAGCTGTACAAAAATACTCTTTTTATAAATTTCATAATACTTAATGAAAAGTTTTATATGAATGTATATAATATTCTGCGTTTGTATGTGATATTCTACGGAGTGAATACAATGTTGCACACAGAAAACCTGTCGACGTATTGTATTAAAAACAAAAAAATATAAAGCCGGAACATTTTTTCTTTATCTCCCATCAATCACTGAAAGTGCTATTGTGCTGAATGTGATGATTTACATCCACTGATACTGAAACAGGAAAAAAATGTTAACAAAAAAGTCAAAAGATGTCGTCTTTCTATAATATGTGAAACAAAAATTCAATAACGAAATGTTCTGTTTCAATCAAAACGGAAGAAAAAGTAAACAATGCTAAAGTTGACGGACGGACCTTTACGTGTAAATTTAAGATTTTGCATTGCCAGTTGTTTGGTGGGTTTTTAATAAAAATCTTAATAAGTATATAAACTGATGCGGTCAATTATTAAGGAAACATATATATTTACATATTTAATAACATTGATATGGCGGTATATTCGGTAGATGAGCCGTGTAAAATCAGCTTTAAAGGCAAACATAAGTAAGAAACCTTTAACATTTTAACTAACATTTATCAAAAACATAGAAGATATTTCTTGGATTTGGTGGAATATCGATTTGAATTCACGAGATATCATAGTAAATAATATTTTCACGAGTGAAAGTATTTTTTTGTATGTTCATGAGTGATTAAAAATCGAAATTCCACCGAATCAAACACATTTTCTTTTTGTTATGCTTTTCTTTCACCGTTTATTTACATTGTTAAAAAAAATATCTGGCGAATTTCGCTAGACTATGAAGTCATTTCGTTAAAAAAATGACGTCATCTTACAAAAAAACAGTGACAATTATCGATAATTTAAAGTTTGTTTTCATATTTTTTAAATTCACTGATGTTTCTCTATGAGCCACCGGAAAGCATAAATTAAAAAAGCATTATTACCAATATATAGTGTATGTTTTCTGTATTTTTAATTATACATACCAAAAGGTCATGATAATAGGATCATACAGCAATAAGTAGTGTATATAATATCTAACATTATACATGACAGTGGTTGTAAACAATCGTATTATTTACATATCGGCACAGGATGGCTATCGGGCATTATGTTGTTTACATTAACAACCACCACCCATCATTATCACCACCACAATCACCACCACCACCTCCGCCACCGCAATCGCCACCACAACCACCACCACCATCATATCATCATCATCATGATCATCATTGCATTGACCGGTCTTGCCGTTGGGGGGAATGAGGGACGACGATACAGAAAATAAATCCTCCGCCCGTTTGGCCTGTTGTGGACTGCTGAGAGTAATTTATCCATGCGGAGTGATGTCCACTCTTTCATATTGTCCATCCAGCTTTTCTTCTGACGGCCTTGACGACGATCTCCCTCTAGAGTGCCCTGAAGCACAGCCCTGCACTGAGAGTCATGCCTGGTGACCAAACCAAGCTGGCTTTACTCGTTTGACGGTCGCAAGTAGTGGCTCATGTGGGCCAACCAGTGTTGCAGTCATGTTCCGGATATTTGCGTTTGTATTTTTCTCCAAGTAGGAGATGCGGAGACGCGTGTGTTCCAAGGTCTGTATCCTGCGCTCTGTGTCTAAGTGAAGCATCCAGGTCTCGAGGCAACACAGTAGGGTGGAGACTACAGGGACTTGTAGAGCCTGTACTTGGTGAGGAAGCTGATTGAGCTGCTTGCCCACAACCTACTCTGTATGGCCGTCGCTGCGGTCGGCATTGCCATTCTTATATCGACCTTAGCTCTACTCGAACAACCCTTGGACAGGGTCGCCCCCAGGTGCTTGAAGCAGGTCATTTCTTCCAGCTTCTCACCGTTTATGGTGATGTCTACACTTATGTTGGTCGTACAGTGCACCATGATCTTTGACTTCCTCGTGCTGACCTCCATCCCGTATGCTCCAGCTCTTTCATAGCGTCTGTTGGTTAGATCTTGAAGTTCACTGCCAGTACCACCCGTGTGGTCATTGTCATCAGCAAATCTCAATTTTGAGATGGGTCTTCCACCGATGGAGATAGAGGTGTGGTGGTCTAGGAGAGTCTCCTGTATTATATTTTCAAGGAAGGGTTGAACAGGACGGGTTGAGCAGACATCCCTCACGGACGCCCACTGATGTACTGAAGAAGCCCCTCTTCTGTCCACGAGTACGGCGTCTGCATAGAGTTATTAGATGCTTGCATCAGCTATTCGTCTATGTTGAATCCTCTCATAGCATGCCACCGTTATCATACCACACGTGGTAGAACACTTTCTTAAGTCGATTAAGTTATGGAAGAGGTCACGTTGGTGTTTCAGATGTTTCTCAATGATGACTCTGTAGTTGAAGTTCTGTTCTACTGTGCTCCGCCTAGCTCTAATGCCAGCCTGCTCTTTTGGCCAGCAGTTCATCAGCCTTACTTTTCAATCGATTGACGATGATGCGTAGCATGTATGTATTGGGATGACTGATGAGGCTGTTGGTGAGGTTATTGTTGCAGCGCTTGTGGTTGCCCGTTTACGGTATGGGGATGACCAGAGACTGGGTCAACTCCTCCCAGATCTTTTGGCAATAGTGCTGTCATTGCTGCAGTCGTTGCCTCTCTTCCGTGTTTTATCAGCTCGGAAGGGACGTCCTCCACTCCAGGAGATTTCCCTGCATTAAGACTACGCACTCTCTCATCCACCTCTGCCTGAAGTATGGGCGGACTTTCGTCGCCCGCTTCTGGTCTGGGATCCTTCTGAAGGAGACCGGGGCTCGTTGAAGTTATAGAGGTCGCTGTTGTATTCAGTCCATCTGTTTAGGAGTGCGGCACTCTCGGTCAGGAGATTCCCGTCAGCGTCTGCTGACACTGGCCTTGGGCTGACTGGTTATTGTGAGGGTCTTTACTGTGCTGAAAGCCTTTTTGCTTTTACGTGTGCTCATCTCTTTGTCAGCTCTTAAAAACAAACAAACAATCATATTAAAAAAACTACCCGTTTGAATTTTTCCTGGATGACTTTCTACAGAAGTAAAATCTGAGACTTGAAGGTAGGACATCTAAAAATTTTCAGATTCAAATGATATTTTAAATGTTATTGTACAATGTTAAAACTGAATTTTAAAGTGCGTGTAACCAATGTTTAAAAAAAATAATCTATTACTCTGCATATGAATTAAGAAGGAAATGTGTTTTTATTAACATACTGGTAATTATCAAACATGAACGTAAATCCATATTCGTTCAGGAGAGATGTTACATTCGTTACCAAATTCTCTTTACACGATAATTCCGTCTTTAAGAGCATCGTTATAAGCAGTCCTTAATATTCAATATATTCACTGTCATTACTATTTAACCAATATTGAATTATTCGAATGTAGCTGTGGATATAAAGATAATATCTGCCCAGTTGACCATAAACTGCAAGATAACACGCATTGCTTCTTACTCTTAGTAATCGTTTACATAATGTACGGTGAATTTGTTCTGGTTCTTTTGATTTGCTGTCATTGCATTTACAAAACAAACATCATTTGAGGATGTAAAGGCCTTTCCATTAAGATGTTCAACGTTTTTACGAAAATTACCGGTGTAATTAAAAACAGTACCTTAATAATTAAAATCATAAACCACGTCGATTGGTAGGCTATTATAGGTGCATTGTTTATTTGTTTATAAATTCAATCGTTTTCGAAAAACCATTATTTTAGTTTTTGTAGAATGTACAGTTAGACCACATGTACAACAATACGAAAACAATAAATCTAATTGTCTCTGAGTTTCTTCAGATGTTTTTCATTTAAAAGCCATATCATCAGCAAACAATAACAAAATAACAATAAATTATCAATACTTTAGCCTGCGTAAATGTTACACACCAAATAAAGTTCAAAATTTTTGTAAACCAACAGTGTAGTTAACATATTCAGAATGAGAAGAGCTTAACTTGACACAAAATTAAACTGTTTAATACACGTCTTTAACAATTCTAAGCAGTCTTCCATCAATACCAGTTTTATACATTTTCCACCAACATGCATTTCTATAAATAGAATAAACACATGTCATCATGTAAACGTATATGATGTAGATCCTCATATGTAAATTGCATCAAATTCAATAGTCAAGTTTCGACATGCCTTCACTTGAAAAATAGAAAACTGGGGAATTCCATGCATCTATTGCGAAATCGTTTTTTTACAGTATAGTAATTTAAATCACTATTTAGACCATAACGGCTGATTTGCGAACCTTTGGATCCTATTACAGAGCATCAGAATTACATAGGTCCGATGTTAATAAGTTGGGTTAGGGTTCGGGTATTATTTTCAGAATTTGAATTTTCGAGCTAACATGTTAGCTATCTTCCCTTATAATTATATTTAAATGTTAAATACAATGATGTTCACACAGCTGGCTGAAAATGGCAGAAGGAGGCACCGATCGTGCCATGTCAGAAACTGAAAGCGTTCCCGATTAAAGCAGCCTGTACAGTCGTCACTCTCGGGTAGGACAGAGATGGAAAGTGTTCGCAGACAAAGCAGCCTGTACAGTCGTCACTCTCGGGTAAGTCAGAGATTGGAAGTGTTCACAGACAAAGCAGCCTGTATAGTCGTCACTCTCGGCTGGGCCAGAGACCGCAAGCGTTCCAAGGCACAACAGCCTGTTCGGTCGGCACTCTCGTGTAAGTCAGAGACTTAAGGTGTTCCCAGACACAACAGCCTGTACTATCGTCGCTCTAGGGTAAGTCAGAGACTAAAGGTGTTCCCAGACACAACAGCCTGTACGGTCGTCACTCTCGAGTAAGTCAGAGACTAAAGGTGTTCCCAGACACAACAGCCTGTACAGTCGTCACTCTAGGGTAAGTTCGAGTAGTGTTTTATACAGGAAGGAAAAAGGGCGTGGTGCAAAATTTCAAAAAAGGGCACTTTAGCGCGCGACATCCATAAAAAGGGCACAAATATATTTGTATAGTGACTTAATAACAAGCTTTGTTACACACAAACATTGTATGTATAGTTTTGAGATTTATTGTTGAATAATTAAACCAACAAAATCCAGAATGTATATTTTATTATGTGTTTTATATGTTCATGTAGTAACAAAAAACAAGATTAAACACCATAGGATATATATCTTATACAAACTATAGCTTTTCAAAGAAGTCTTAGAATACTGTTAAATGAGTTACCTTCTTAAACAATTATTTATATTTAAAACGTTACACACATTGCACAAACAATTCCTTTATATGCATCTTAAATGGAGATTCACAAACACTAACACTTTGTTGAATAGTCAAAAAGTTCTGCGTAATGACATTGTTTTCATGACCACGTGTTGTATTGTGTACGTTTTATTTCACAAAAAGTGTAACTAGGAACGGCGCCGTACTGTCTTTTGTTCATTGTCAATTAATTCAATATACGTTAATTGGTCTCCGATATAAACTTGTTTTGCTTACAAAGCAATTTGCATCAATTTCTAATTTACGTTTCGTCGAAAGTGGAATGCCAAAATCGGAAAGCGTACGTTGCGACATTCTAAACACGAATGATAAGTGGTACAAGTTCAATATTTTTGTAAAATTCATATCTGTGTTTGCCAATTAACATATTTTGACAAGTTACAAACGGGTCATAATGTTCTTAATTGAACCAATGGTGCAGGCCTACTACTGTTACAACAATTAACAACTTTTGGCCAAACAGGGTCCAAGACGGGGTATCATCTTCTTTGCCGACATTCACACGTTATTGTAATCAAAACATCGTGACAATAAACAAGCACGTGCTCCAATTAAGCGCGGTCTGCCTAACCGTGAACAGCAAACGTGTTAAGATTGTCGTCTGCTACAATTCATCAACACACATCTACTGTGAGCCTGCGCCAATTGTATTGGATAGGAGGTGGAGCGTTATTTGAATCGACAGCTTTAATACGAGCCTGCGCCAATTGTATTGGATAGGAGGCGGAGCGTTAATTTAACCGACAGCTTTAATATGTCACGGGTTGCTATTTTCGGCGAATGGCCAATTTTCAGGAAGTACAGTGGACGTCATGGGGTTTTGTAATCGGCGTATGGAAACAATTATCGGGCGTAATATACGGCCGTACGCCGCTTAGTGCAAGCCCTGTAAATTAATTTTTATTAACTTAAAACTGTTTTGCATTAAATTGAAATCAAATCAATATTGTACAGATACAACTGGTGTTTTTTTAATTTAATTACGCGTAAAAATAAATGTTTTGATATAACTGAATTATGCATAAAATGCACAATTTTCACGTGAATAACATCGAGGTTTTCATCAAGTCTCCTAAGTAACTGTGCACGATTGTATCAAGACCGATTAGTGTTACAAAGCCACTGAAATTATCGATTGATATTGACACATGGTTATTCACGCATGACGTATTCACAACCGCGCGAATCTTCGCTGATAATAGTCGGCTTAGAAGCTTGGTTAAGAGGCAAATAAGATGTTATCAGTAAGGTCGCGCACGGCGGAAAACAGGGCGGTGGCCTTTGAAAAGGGCAGCGTGGCGCTGATTTGCTTTGAAAGGGGCAGCGAGGCGCTTCAAAAAAGCGGCGTGGCGCCGCGCCACGCTAAAACGGCCTGGATAAAACACTAATTCGAGACTGAAAACGTTCCCGAATACAGGAGACGGTACGGTTGTCACTCTCGGGAAAGTCAGGGACTGAAAGCGTTTCAAGATGCAGCAGCCTGTACAGTACTCGATTAAGAGCAGACTGTACAGTCGTCAGTCTCGGTTACGTAAGATATATATATATATATATATATATATATATATATATATATATATATATATATATATATATATATATATATATATATATATATAGAGAGAGAGAGAGAGAGAGAGAGAGAGAGATAGATAGATAGATAGATTAATAGATAGATAGATAGATAGATAGATAGATAGATAGATAGATAGATAGATAGATAGATAGATAGATAGATAGATAGATAGATAGATAGATAGATAGATAGATAGATAGATAGATAGATAGGAAGGTAAGTAGGTAGGTAGGCATGTAGGTAGGTAGATAGATAGATAGATAGATAGATAGATAGATAGATAGATAGATAGATAGATAGATATATAGATAGATAGATAGATAGATAGATAGATAGAAAGATAGATAGATAGATAGAAGATAGATAGATAGATAGATAGATAGATAGATAGATAGATAGATAGATAGATAGATAGATAGATAGATAGATAGATAGATAGATAGATAGATAGATAGATAGATAGATAGATAGATAGATAGATAGATAGATAGATAGATAGATAGATAGATAGATAGATAGATAGATAGATAGATAGATAGATAGATAGATAGATTTATAGATAGATTTATTTCAGTATAATGAAACAACATGATAAAATATATCTACATGCATGATAAAATACCAAAACAATAAACATGTATGAGAAGTGAAACCATGTCATTAACATTACAACAAGGATTACACAAAAAAGAGAACTTAATCTCTTATTTTCATTGCGATCCTTGGATATTGATAGTACATGTATTGACATAGAGAGGCATGGGATGAATATCACAGCTTTGAGTTATGAAAGACAATCATTTGCATAAAAAAGTAGACATTTTAAAATGCGGGTAAATTAATAACTAACTACATGGACCTCAAAGGATGATTACATATTAAGAAGATGAGTTTTAACTGACAACTTGAAAGTAGATAAACTTGTAATATTCCCTAAAGCAGAAGGTAGTTTGTTCCACAGAACACAAACGTTAAATGCAAAAGATTTAGCACCAAAACCTTGACTTTAGGTAAAATATAGCACCCACTTTCACTTGACCTAGTCTTGTATAAATGAAGAGTGTTAAAGGGAACAAAGTTTTCACTAATATATTCAGGAGCCAAACCATTTTTGATTTTGAAAACATAACAAAGGGTAGTTTGTTTCACTCTTGTTTGAACAGGTTACCAATTCAAAACCTTAAATTGTTCAATACCTATATGTGACATATGACCTAGATTGAGGACAAACCTAATAAATTTATGTTGTGTGACCTGAAGTTTTTCTTTCCAAAATGTTGTAATACCATGATACCAAAAGCAACATGCGTAATCGAAATGACATTGGATTAGAGCCATGACCAGAAGTTTCTACGTGTGAAATGAGAGAAAATCACGTTTTCTATACAGGAACTTTAACCTTGTATTGGCCTTTTTAACAACAGAACTAGCCATGAAATCACCAGATAGAGACTGATCAAGTGTAGCACCAAGATATTTGACTGAAGAAGTTGACTGAATATGAGTATAATTACAACTAACATTGACAGTAGCACCTGACTTTAATCTAGGTTTAGAACCAAATAGAATTGTCTCTGTTTTACCTAAATAAAGAGATAGTTTATTGTCAATTAACCATTGACTGACAGACTGTAATTCATCTGACAGTTCTTTTTCAATAAAAGACATGTTTTCACCTGCAACAAGAATGGCAGAATCATCAGCATACAGAAGAAGTTTATTTTTAACCACTTCCTGCATATCATTCACATATATTAAGAACAGAAGTGGCCCCAAAATGGATCCCTGGGGAACACCGCATGTAACCTTAGCACTAGAAGAGAAAGAACCAGATACATCAACAAGTTGTTGCCTGTCAGAAAGGTATGACTTGAACCATTGTAAAACATCAGGACTGAGACCCATGGCTTCTAATTTCATAAGAAGAACTGATTGGTCTACTGTGTCAAACGCTTTTTGAAGATCCATTAAAATCATACCTACAATGTAACTTTTATTCATATGAAACCTAATGAATTCTGACAAATAAATAAGGCAGGTGTCTGTGGAAAAACCACATCCTTAACCAGATTTAAATTTATATAATAAATCCTTTTCTTAAAGATAAGTGCAAATTTGGTCATTAACAACCCTTTCAAAAACTTTTGAAATAATACTTAAAATAGACACAGGCCGGTAAGTACCTACTTCAGTTTTATTATCTTTTTTTAAAAAGAGGAACAACTCTTCATTATCATCCGGTACAGTACCTTGTATCAGTGACAAATTTACAATATGTGTTAAAGGAAAAGTAATAATAGTTGCACTATCCCTAACAAAACGATATGGAATACCATCTAAGCCAGTAGATTTATTTTCCCCTAGCTTATTCAAATACTTTACAATACTATTTTCAGACAGCAATGAAAAAGCATAACGGCTAGGTGTAATGCCTTTTGATGGATTAAAATTAGATACAAACTGCTTGCTAAATCTGTTCAATGCTGCAGGTAGTTTTGCAGTAAGATTAGATGCAACAGTACAATAAAACATATTCAATTTATCAGCAACCTTGAATTTATCAAAACAGATTTCATCACCTATTTTCAGACCAATGTTACATGAAGTTGATGAATTGCCCTTTTTAGAAGGTAGATCAAGGTTCTTTTAAGATTTCCATAAGGATTTATAATAATTTTTATGATTTTCAAAAGATTCACTAAAATATTTTTTTAGGCTTGAAAAAATACAATCATTGTCTTTGTTTCCAGGTGATTTGAAGTTAACAAAATGTTCATCAGAGACTCAAAGCGTTCCAAGATACAGCAGCGTGTACAAACGACACTCTCGGGTAAGACATGGGACAGCAAGCGTCTAGAGACAAAACAGTCTGTACAAAAGGAAATCTCGGATAATTCAGAAACCGAGAGTGTTCTAAGACGCAGCTGCCAGTACAATCGTTCACTCTCGGGTTAGACTGGAGCTGGAAGCATAACCAGACACAACCTGTACCTTTATGATAAACAGCCACCGTAAGCAAAGGGGCAATAGCGAAACAAATGTATCTGTATCAAAAATGATTTTTTTTTTATATGTATCAATAAATGACCACGACTGGTCATTTTCGGCTGCGGTACTACTACAAAGTAACCGGGGTAAGGAAACAATAATTAATGGTACCCCGGAGTATTTCCGGTTGCTTTTAAGTAAAGTATGAGCCGACAACGACCAATTGGGAATTATTCGTATGAGTCTTATACGATCTTACTATTCTGTTAATAAAGGTATCAATCTGGAAATAAGTTTTGTTTACACTTTATCCACCTTTTAAATAAAGTATATACACAGCCGCGTTTCAATGATGTTAGTGAATAAAACAGAACCTTTGTTTTCCTCCATAATAATTAGAGAATGACGTAATATTCATTTCCTATAATCAGACAAAAAACAATATGACTAGGAATAAGAGCTAAACTTATTTTTTAATTAATCTTTTGTTATCATAATTAAGACGATTTCACTTTACTTACTACAAATACAGTTCAATTAAAGTATATATAATGTCAATTTATGTATTATTAATAACCATACTACACATATATTACTGTAAACTTATACACATTCAGTATATGTGTAATAAGTATCCATACTACAATCATGTGTGTCTATCAACTTAATAGTAAAAACACAAGAAATGATGTATGCATGTGAGTGCACTCGGACAATTGTGGTATTATTGCATAATTAAACCGTCAGTAAAAAAAATCAGAAGGCATTACACTATATTAATAAATACAAAAAACTCAAGTTTATCTGAACCTATATTTCAACCAACTTCCTAGATGTGCATTTTGATGTGAGTATAGTTGAAATAAAATACAATGGCGCATCTTTAAATGAAAAAAAGATTGTGTGATTTTGTTTTCAGAATTATGTCGAAAGTGTGTCCGTGGAGATCTCTAGTATACTGACTCGGCTTGGGTACGACGAGGAGATCAGACGGCGGCGCTTTGAGAAGTACAGGGAGCGTGATAGGCTTTTAATGACCCACAAAGTCACACAACTATGATAATAACAGGCAGCAAGGCAGAGGGTCTGACCTGCGTGTCAGAAAGCAACTGGGACCGTTTATTCGTGGTGAAACATGTCTTTTGTGTGGAAACTGGTATCAATCTTCACACCATTCAAGACGGCATTGATCTTTTTAGGATGGATACAAGTGTATATCAAGGAAACTTTATACTGTTACAATAGAAACTAGCGCATACACTTTGGAATGTTATTTACAATTGTTTGTGTGATTATCGAAATGGAGAGATTCAATTAAGTAGTAGTTTGTTCATAGAAGAAAATTTGCGGTTATATCTAGATTTCCACTGTATTCAACCGTCCGACTTGAACTTTCGGGGCCGTCGATATCGGACTCCTTTGGAGCTAAATTTGAAACGGATAATGTATTCGCCCTGCGCTGTCACTGTCACTGTCCCAGCAGCCTACAAAGATGCGCTTCAAGACCCCTTCATTGGCCGTCACCAGTCATAGTTCAGAAAGTCGTATCATTAGGAGCCTATCTAACCCCGGTAGGATTTAAGGAAAGTGAATACAAACACATGGAGTGGATAATTTGTTTCCATACCGGAGAGGCAAAACTTGTAAACAACCTTAATGACACACAAGCGAAAGTAAATGTTATGCTCAAAATGATTGTAAAAAAATGTGCTAAGACCTTGTACAAAAAAATAACATCATACGTGATAAAAAATATCGTATTATGGCAAGCTGAGAGTAACCCACAGAACAAGTTTCATGTACATAGTTTGTTTTCAATGGTTGCATGACGGACTGAGAGAACTTGAAACTGCTATTATCAGACAAAAACTGTCATATTTTATGATCCCGGGGAGAAATGTAATGGCAGGCAGTGGTTTGCAAGAAAACCAGCAAATATAAGGTCCGAGGGTAACACTAAGATTGCCAAAGATACGACTGGCCGTTGTCGCCTCCCTAGAACCGATGTTGTGGTTCAGCAAGAAAAAGATGGAGCTGGAGTTGCTGCATATGGAGATAAGGATCAGTACTGAGCAATTAAGCGATGAGACCAAGATGGTGGATGAGTCTGATGCAATCCTACAAGAGATGTCGAGGCATGAGGCAGAGCTAATAAAGGAGGTGGGGGTACGGATGCTCGTAGAAGGCTGTTTTGTTATTGATCTCATGGCTGTTCACAGAAGAATGTTAATGTAATTAAAGTGTAAGAAAATCAAGAAAATTATGAAGCTGAAGAAGATTATCAGAGACATGCAATATAGAGGAGAAATAGGTTTGACATGGATATAAGCATACAGAAGATACGAATAGGAATGAGACTGGCAGTAAGAGCGGTTTTTCAACGGATGTTTCTGAAAGGCAGCGTTGTTATTGATGTAATAATGAATTGAAGAGATGTATTTAATCGTTCATGTAACAATAGCTTGCTCGTACGTATGTTGTATTAATCCACATCATGTTGTGCTGATTAATGGCATTAAGAAATAAGTTTTTTTTATCTAATTAAAACATTCTGATTTGCTTTCACATTTTACATAAGGAAAGGAAATAAAAACGACACAATACTAAAAGCACATGTACATACAACTCTTAATTCCATCAGAAAAATGCGACGACTTACATTTAAAGAGAGTATGCACAATTTTGTCAAATATTTATGAATTTATATAAAAATGTGTAAAAAACTTATTATTCATATATTTCAATATAAATTTAATTAAAGTTAAGAAGAACATGTGTCGAAAAATGCGGAATAAGCCAGATATTTAAATCTGATATCGAAAATGTCTTTACAATCGAATTGGCCATCATGTATATCATTCATGTGAATCTAAATTTAGTTTTAGTGCAGATTCGTTAATACGACACAAAGACACAATTTTGTTTCATAACAAACACGAGTAAAAGTGTCGGCATCGGCTTTAACCTGTGCTTAGTTGTCTGCTGCATTTTATGAAATTCGTCTTCGATGTATAATTATTTTTCTTGCCTATTTTGTGTTATTGTAACATATTTTTATCAATATATTACAATTTCACACATATACAAATCGTGTATACCCACTTTAGCGAAAACAAAAAACACATTGTTTGACATGGAATAAGAGAAATACTTCTTTTTGTATTAATACATTTTTAACAATTTTCAAAGAATACTGTGGGCATTAACATGATAAATTTAGCGTGATACAAAAATAAACATTATTGTATAACTTTAATTAAATTTTATTTTATTCAATACAAATTATACTAAATAAATAATAAAACACGGCGTAAATGCGTTGAAGTTTGATTTTAATATGACACCATGATACAACGTTTTGTCGTCTAGAGCGGAAATAGCTTACTATATTATGAGCACCAGAAGTCTCCATATCTGGTTTATATGGCTACAGTAGTTTGCTATTTAAAAGCACTTTAGCCATGCAGGGAATCACGTGGTCAGAGTTAAGACGAGATGGCCGACGATCTCTCGCTTCGATGCCAAAATTGAGTGTTCAAACAGGTACATCTACCATATAACTTACATGTTTTTAATCGGATGACGCCTAAGAAAGGGCCAGCCGGAAGCGGTTTCAGCGAGTATCAATCGTTTTTCTCTGGTTGGTCTGAGTGTGGAGATAACACGTGGAACATTTCGCGATTTCCAGAACCGTCAATTGACATTGTACACGGACAGACAATATAATCACGATTTTCACACTAATTAGCACCGTTTCAGTTAACAATAAGTTTAAATCTGTTACCAAAGTGGTACGGCGACCCGGTGTAGCATGTGCCTGTAGGATGCAGTTCGTAATAGAGATCGCAGTTGTCTGATTTCGTACAGCATTTTTCCTTCATGATTAAGTCATTTGCCTCGTGATCACGTGGTGAGAATGATGAATGTAATAAGTAAAATCCACCAGAAAAAGGCCTCGTGTCCACGAATGCCAATGTTGAACGGTAATAACAACATGACTGAAATGTTGTGAAAATTCTTAGTATTACCGCAAATGATTTTTCCCTGAAGCTTTATGTAAAACAGTACAACATACAGATATCATGCCAAATTGTGAGTTGCATACTTGAATTTTACTCACCTTTCCATATGGTTTGTAACTTTGACCCAACACCGTGTCCACGCAGACGACATCGTTGCTATCAGGCAGACGCACATGGCGGCGGATCTGCCAAAACCAAGGGTCCCATTGGGCCATAGCGACGTCACATGGGCACTTAGGGAGACGTTGCAAGTAGAAATGGATGTTGTGTTTCAAATGAAGGTTTCTGTTGTACCACTTTATACAGTCAAACGCGTGGTGACTAAATGTCGACTTTTTATCATTTATATTTTTAAGAAGAAGCCCACGGATTCCTGCAAGAAAACTTTGTTTTAAAAAGCATTTTATCTCAGAAATATATTATTGATTAACCGACTTATAAAACGTTTACAAAAAAATATTTAGATATATCAATCCTACGGATTTCCGAAACTAATGTATTTAATAACTTTGAAGAATAGTTGCAACGTACCTCCTGTTTTCGGTAGCGATCCCTTTGTAGTGCATTTTTGCTGAACGAGTAAATGTGACTGTATATATCTCTGTCTATATCTGCATGACCGATCCATAAAGGGATGCGTTCTTTATCAGTGGTCCATTGCATTAAATTATGCCCGTAAATTGTAAAAGAAATGGTCTGTTCGCCGCTTGAAATTATAATCAGTTGAAACGTTGCTGTCTAGAAAATGTCAACAATAAAATTAACAATTACTAAAAAATAATTATAGTAAATTCGATATCAAGTGACTAACTACCGAAACAATAACATGTGTATAAAGAAAACAGAGACCAAAACAACATATATTTCTAGGATGCACACTTTGTTTATAATTAAAGAATTCTATATGCAAACATTAAAGTAAAATAAATCGTTCTTCTTTTTTTACTGAATTTTAGGATGTAATTTGTATAAAAAAAAACTAACTTACATTATACGGATTAAATGATGGTTTAACATTATTCCATGTTGCTATCAAAACAAAACTTGTGTCGAATGCTGATATATTTTCGACACGCTTGATTACACTTTCAAGGAATCGTAATTCTTCCGCCACTTTAGGTGTAAATGGGTAATCTTTAAGGACATCATATGTTCTAAACGTGATTGTGGATAAATGGTCCAAATAGATTTCTGTAAAGTATGCCGCCACAACTGGAAAGTTGATATTTGCTTTCTCATCCAAAGCCAATTTAGGCTTTTCAGAGAGATACTTTGCATCAAAACTTATGAGCCCTCTCCTGCAAACCTAAATATGCACGTATTTGTGAGAGGTTTTTATATAAATGATTTACAACGTAAGGCAATCAAATAAAACACAAACTTAAGAAGATCATAATTGACGGGTATTAGGGTCATATTAATACGTCGATTTTTACTGAGTTTTTAGATAGCATTCATTCAGTGACTGTTTCTTAAGAAATGCAAAACTATTTCCGGCAAACAATTAAGTTTTCCTACAAAACATTTCAAGTATTGCTTTGTGATAAACACAATTTTAAACAATCATTCAGGGATAATTCGATCGAATTTTTATCGTTTCTTCTAAAGAAAACAAGTAAGAAAAATAAAACATATCAAAGTATCCGCTAAAGCAACCTTGCAAATACTCAAATATAGACTTACATGCATTGACCGCCTCATTTTGTTGAAGACTGGAATCGCAGGTGGGAAGACAATTTGTTCACTGCATAGGTCATGACCAAGACTTGTATCCCCTGCGTCTTGCCCGAATGGCAGAATTGGAAATTACAAAAACAACACGCGTACAGCTACTTTTATTGTTTAAAGTAAACTGCATTCTCACCATGAGTTTGTGTAAACATGAAACATAGGTTGAATCAATAATAATTTATTTGTGTATTCGTACCTTAATTTTCAGTAACCAGTGAGTATTAAACAAGCACACAAAAACATATTTCGTTCAAATAATTTTTCGAGTAAAATGAACATATTAATCACCGCAGTTTTCGCAGTGGAGGAGTCTATTGCAACATGTGATGGCTCAATGCAAATAAATACACCATATCAAATAACTATGCAACTGATAAGCCTGATTACTGATAATAAATGTTGCTGCTTAGGGTGTCAATACATTCTTACTGATGTCGCATGTGCAGGTCCGTTTGTCTTCCACACCAGACATATATGCGCATGCGTTGTTCTCACAAATTGCATTGATTGTCCGACACATTCTTGCATCGGTACATTGTCCTCCGATGTCAGCTTAAAGACCGTATCAGATAACTGTACTATTTTAAACAGATTCGTTAAGAAAAGCTTTCGTAAACGTAGATTATTTATAAAAGAACAAGCTTGTCTCAAAACGGATTACACAATAATAAAATTACATTTCAGAAGGCAGGTTGGAACAGAGCTATATATATTAATTTACACATTTTCGCAGTTTGTCGTTTAGGTATCAATATATTAGCCCTTGTTTGCATTTGATGGTAATGAAACATTTCATAAAAAATACATCTAAGCTTAAATATCAGTCACAGCCGTTTTACACGTTTAATGATAATAAAATTAATGGCTATATTTGGTGGTTATTGTAATGTATTATATGCAAGACCGTAAAAACTAAATCGCCCGCCTGTCTGTCTAACACAAAGTACGCAAAAGACTGTCAGTATAGACTTGGTTGAATTTATTTCTCTGTTTCGTTTAAACATATTATATACTTAGAGGTTCGTATCAAAAATCATGTCAATGCAGATTTAATGATAAAAAGCTACACCGTTTTAAATATGAAGTCGCTTTAGTGCAATCG
Source organism: Dreissena polymorpha (assembly GCF_020536995.1). Taxonomy (NCBI): domain Eukaryota; kingdom Metazoa; phylum Mollusca; class Bivalvia; order Myida; family Dreissenidae; genus Dreissena; species Dreissena polymorpha. Next base: position 86,028,301 of record NC_068355.1, on the reverse strand, counting down.
CTGACTCAAACACTGCTGTTTAAACGAATCATGAATTTGAAACATTTTTTTTGTTACAATTATACTTATGTGGGTGTACGAAAAATACTGGCAAGACATAAAAATTACCTGTACAGCTATCTAGTTTACTGCTCGATTTGAAACCCAGATTACAATGACACTCGTAACTACCACGTGTATTTACGCATGTCGAGTGTGCTGGGCATGTGAAGCCATCAGCTGACGCACACTTGTCGACATCTGTATTACATGTAGAACCAATCCAGCCTGCGACACACGTGCAGTTTCCGTTCACTGTGTTGCACACGGATGTATGTTGTCATATCACACAAACACGTACTCGTACAGCTTATACCGAATAGACCTTGAAGACACGCTAGAAAAGAAAATTTCTCTTAAAGTGAAATAAAACAAAACAACATAGAACACTACAAGCTCAAACTCGTGTATGTTAATGTTCACTTAGGTAACCACTTTTAAACAAACACATAGTGTTTATATTGTTCAACGATACAAATTTGATATAAAAAAGACATACGTTTTACAGATAGAGAATCACAAAGCAATTGTTCATGCAAAGCGCCTCTTTAATCCCTTATAATTAAAAGGTACACAACACCTTATAATTAAAAGTTTTTAGCTTGATAGTATGCGTAACATTTACACATTGTAATAGTCTTTCATAAATGATTTGCTGCCAATAGTCAGTGCACGAACACTCATCCTTCGTCATTAAATTTCTACACTTTTCAAATGTATTATGTATAATTCTTACTTCTGGCATCTTCAATGAAAACACGTCTTAAAGCACACCCATTTATTGCGTAAATACTATTGCAAGAATAGAAACAATAAAGTAATTATTTATTTTGTTTCAATCCTTTTCTTACAATGATTGTATTGTGCATGATTGATGTACACTGTATTTGCCAAAAGAAAGAAACATGTTAAAACTAATAGTCTTTCTCTATATTGCACCATAACCGAAAATATAAAGCGAATCGAACATATAATAATTGTATACCTACTTTCATACCCAATTTAAATAAATACTCCACATAAATATAACGCTTACCTATGCAAGAATTTCGGTCCGTAAGATCAAGGACAAATCACGCTCCATAAAAGCATCTAAAGCTACCGATAGTGTTGACGCATTGTTGTTGACAGTTGTTGTTTCCCAGGCACTCGTTTATATCTAATAAATAAGTTAAATAACTAAGTAACTAAATAAATAAATAATTAATTAATTGAATAAATAAATAAATACATATAAATAAAACTTGTGTGGATCATTGCACACGAGAATGTCTTAGTATAATAAAAAAGTTAACAATACTATTTCTTTGGGTTTATTTTAACATGAAATAATTGCTCTTACACATAAAATAATTAATATCAGATATTCAATATTAAATCTTAATTTTTAACTTTCAGAAAAAAAAAATTACCGTCGAACACGTTCATAACCCCATTCAAACATTGAATCTAAATATACATCGAGGGCACATTGTTCAATTTGAATTAAACATAAACATTTCATGGTATATTTACACTATTTAATAATATACCTGAACACGTTCTATTCCTCACAACAAAACCTGTTCTGCAGCTACACTGGAAACTTCCCGGTGTATTGATAAAAATCTGATCACATACGTTCTGGTCAGCAGCTTGACATTCGTTCACATGTAAACAAAATATAATATTTTCTTCAGTCTGTTGCTGTAGGTAGGAGAAAACCAACCGACTGTGTACGCATTTGAAATTTTGGTTAACAAAAGTAAGAAGTTGTATCCTACAGCTAATGCTATTATAGAACACAATACGACCCATAAAGAAAAGATAAGGTATATCCCACACCTATGTTTATCCCACACCTGGTCATGTGTGGAGGAAGGTAATATTTCTCGGAATCAATTATAAAGTATTCATTTTTAGTAAAATCGAATCAGATTCCACAAAACAAACAATTAAATACCAAGATGTAATATATTTTAAACACAAAATGCAACACAAACAGCAAAAAACATTTTTTACCAATATTAATCGCGCGTGCTCGTGACGTCATTATTAACACGTCAAACGACAAAAGTCGTATTCTTTCCCGGTAAAATCGGGAACGAAGAGGTATGATAAACAGAAAAAACAGGTAACATTTTTTGTAGGATAAAAAGAATACTATGTAAGTGTGATTGTGTACTCAAATTTATCCCACTCGTCTTAGAAAGGCTTACAAGGCTCGGCAAGCCTCGCCATGCAAGCCTTTCTTCACTCGTTGGATAAATTTAAGTACACAATCACACTAACTCTATCTTTACATTAGTTCTAGACGTACGTTTTTTTTTGCCATCTAAACTTTATTTTCTTATTTTTATGCATAATATTGTGAAAACGTAATTGTATGATTACTCTTAAACACTGATTGAGAGTCCATAATTCTACATACATTTAAAAGACACTTGGTGTAAGGAAGATCTAAATATATAAGAACCACATAACACAACTTTGCTTTTGTCCTAACCTTCGCACATTTCCGATTCTATGTTTTTCTTGAAACCATTTTGGCAGACGCAAGAGGCGCTGCCAGGCGTGTTCAGGCAATGGGTATTTGGCTCAATGCAGACTACTTTGTTTTCCCTGCAGTCGTCGACATCAACGTCGCAACTTACCCCTGTCCAGCCCGGGTCACACACGCAGCCTGCAAAGAACGATCAGATCAAAGTAGTGGTTGTTGTAGTCGTAAAACTTTTAGCACTAGAAGCAAAAGATACTGCAGGCGTAGTAACATAAGTTATGTTAGTATATATATATATATATATATATATATATATATATATATATATATATATATATATATATATATATATAAAATGTATAATATGATTCAAATTTTAAAAAATAACACCTTAGATACTATAACACCCCGTGGATGCACGAACACGTTGGCGAGCACTCTTTCCCATAATGGTACTTGTCACATTCTTAAAAATATTTCATAATTGTTTTAATCCATTACAAAAACACGTAGGTGTAATGGATTAATTTTAAGAGTAGTCGTTTCAAAATTCAAAATACAACGATGATCGAAAATAAATGTTTCGCACACAATAACAAGTACACAACTTTAAAGAGGAGCCCATAAATTACACATTGTATAGCCAGAACTCGTAAGTATATCAGCAACTGACCACATGTAGCAATACAGCTTACTCAGTAATATATCACAATTTCGATACCAATATTTTACACCTTCATATTGCCGTTTGTCATTTTGCAGCATCATACCGACAGGACATTCACATACATATGAACCAACGGTATTTTAACACGTTGCTCGTCCGGAACAAGTTGTTTTCCTCCTCACATTCGTTGATGTCTGTTAAACGAATATTAACGCATATGCTTATTCTTTGTTACATGCTTATATTATACTTCATTACAAACAAATGTGTGAATACTTGTTCAAACATTTTTAATGGATTTTAAAACAAATTGCAATTAAAGGTTTAACAATATATTTAACGCGCATCAAGCCGGTACATGCCAAAGCAATGACGCACATCATATTTTGACAATTACTACGGAATTATGTTACCTGTAAAAGTCAGAGTCAAGTTTAAAGCCTTGCGGGCACTGGCAAGATGGAACATTGCCTTGTACCTCACAGTTGCCTTGTACCTCACAGTAGCCGGTTCATGTCAGATTGTGGAGTTCTTTGCAATAGTCTTTCACTGCAACAAATCAAATGCGATATATTTTCATAATAAAGGAAACCATACGTGTAATCGTGAAATATATTCTGTTGAGTTTAAATATAAACGTGAAGTCATTAATAACAGGTAACATAACGACACTGATAAACCGAAAACAATTTTGAGGCAACGTCATTTCTTTAAAAACTCATTATAATCAATTTACTTTTTGATTTGTTTATATAAGGCTTAAAGGGCACACATTATACCTTTACTACATGTCTCCATGTCGTCGTTGAGTCTGTATCCGAAATAGCAATAACAGTTGTAATATCCTGGATTGTTTTCACACGGCCAGATTGCAGTCATCTATATCTGCGATTGAAGACAAGCTTTACTGATTACTTTAAATAGTCTGTCTTTGACTTTGCAAAAAATGCTCAGTGTGACATTTTAAACATAAACACAATCAAATGATATTTTTTTGAGAATTGTCAATTTATAGGTCTGTTCAACCGCGTCAATATTAGTTACAAATGCCATGCAAATCCGAACTTTGTCAAACACAGTAAATGTCTACTCAATAATAGGCGGTTGGGTTGTAGAGAACAGTACTAGGTTCGACCAAGGGTCATATGTTTGATACTTTATAATATGTACTGTCTTCTCGAAAGACGAGTAACTGGGTAGAGGTGTAGCAGGAACTTACTCTGTGACATGAGGTCACTAGAAAATGATCCCGACCACAATCAAGTTTCGTATATAGATGCTCGAGTATATACCAGAACAATGTGTAAAGTTGACTTCTTTGTAGCCTGATTTACATCCACATGTGTAGCTTACTTCTGCATTCAAACACGTCTGGGTACACTCGTTCAACTGTGGATCCGAACATTCGTTTATGTCTGGAACATGCATTATGCAGTCCGAATACGGTATAACATAGGTAAATGTCCAGCTTCAAAAACGTTATACGTAACAATCTTGTATTGTATGTTGTTTCAGGTATGCTATAAGCAATGCGTATTGGATATGATTATAGATACAGGTACGATTTCGATTCTGGGAACAACTGTTTCCATGTCTGTGTTAAAGTACACTGTCGTGGTATAGACAATACTCAAATATAAATATCTTCCTAAGTGTGTATTTAAACGCATATTATGAATAAATAGTATTATAAAATTCAATAATATGTAATATTTAAGCACAATTGGGCAATACATATATATTAATTTTGATTCAAAAACACCAAACCTCGGCAATATCCGCTAGCATCTTCCTCGTATCCTTGCAAACAATCACAGCTGAACGAGCCCATGTTGTTACTACAGGACCTCCTGGCATCCTCGCAGACTCCAGGACGCTCATTGCACTCGTCAACGTCATCATCACAGGAACTTCCTGTCCAACCATTGGAACACATGCAGCCTCTGAAGGGATCGCATCTCTCGGCACCTCGTCCGGTACAGTCGCACGTTTGTGAACAGTTCAAACCCCAGTTTGGCACCTCACATACTTTAAGGATCGGCGATTAAAATTAAGTTTCAGTACTAAATTGGAATTTAATCTTTCTAACTGCATCACGTACTTATGTTCTATTTATATGGTGCAAGTTTCTGTCTGGTTATGATGGAATAACTATACACGTATTTGTGCATTAAAATTATGAATTCTGGTAATTTAAGTTTTTAAGTTCAAAGAAGTTTTGAGTGATGTCTTTACTCTGGCTTCGTTCTGTAAATTTGTCAGCATTAAATTAGGGGTTATAGACATAAATATGCCATAACGCAGTATAAAGAAAGGTGCATATACTTACGTTCACATGAGACCCTGTCTACCAGCTGTTATCCCGGTAAGCAGCTGCAATGAAAACTGACGATAGTGTTCATGCAGTCTTAAGGACAAATATTTTGAGAGCATTCGTTAATATCTGGAAACAAATTAAATAGTGTGTTTAATTACAAGGTCTGTGTAATCGTTATGGAAAAGTACATGGACTGTATTTTTTAATTTATTACTATACAGATTATAAAAAAAATATTCTAACCTTGACATTGTCCTGCTGTTTTATTAAAAGTAAATCCTGCATTACAGAAGCAAGTAGGCTCATTGTCCCTATCCAGTGTACATCCCGAGGTTTGAGTGCAGTTGAGTGTTGATCTAGCACATGGGTCAGAATCATCTGTTTCCACGCAAGTTTTGAATTATGGTTATGAATAAACGTCATGTTTATGTAAATATTTACAGACCATTTAATGATTTGAATGCTTATTTAGGTAATACATGTGTACAACCGTGAGAGTATAAACACTCTAATTTATATAAAATGTTCTCTTTGCAACCTTTTGGCACAATACTTAGTCATCTCATATAACACATGTTATAACACTTATTGTCCTACACAATTAATTAAATGTGTTTTTGTATGAATAAATCAGCATTCTTTAGTGATATTAACAGGAATAATATGAATACTTTTGTTGAGTTTTTACTGGCCAACCTGTTAAAGAAATAGTTTATTGTTTGTTGATTACATTCAAACGAGTAACATTTTTTGATCGCAATAACCGAATGACAATATTGCTTGCGGAACAATCGTGTAAATGTTTTCATTGATCAAATAGTTTTAAATAGGATAGAATACGAATGGTCTGCCTGATTGTTAAGTATAATTTTATCTATAACGATGTTTTTTATTATTATCATCAACCGTAACAATACATTTCAAACGTATTAAATGTTTACACGCTATAGTTTTGATTGAAATAAATATTATCAGTTTGCTTACATTCGGCAGTTTTATTCCATATTCCGTCGTTTCCACATATGTATTGAATATAGGCTGGGTTATCAATATCATTATGATATCGAATTGTTAACGTCCTCGACGCGTCATTGTATGACGCTATTTGCCCATTCGAAACGTTTACTGGGCCGCAGTCTGAATTGTATACAAATAGTTTAAAACAAATTTCATTTTCAGATTATATTAATAAGAATTAGTTATTTATTACAATGAAGGTGATATTGTCAGTGGCATCGTTATTTTTGTTATCAACGTATTAATAGTATTTTATGCGCATTTATAAAACGTTCGATTTACAGTTATATGTACTATACCTGTACAAACAAGTGCTACTGCACCATCGACACATGTGTAGCCGTTGTATAGAGTTATGTAGGTACAATTATTTAAGTGACTTTCCTGTCCAGAGCATTGAATGTCTCTTATCATAGGAAGGCGTCCGGTGGTGTTATAATGATAGTCAGCGTAGAAAGAAGAAGCGGCACTGAAAATCACATCAAAATCATTCATTTTGATAAGCTTCAATGTATCATGTATCTCGCCTCAATAATTTAAAGGTATTTTAGAACCAACATTAAAACGAATATATATGCTATGCTATTGCTTACTTAAATCCGATCATTTTGCAGATTACTTGTGCATCTTTCAAATCGAAATTATCTTGGCAGATTGTTCCAGCAGTGTTTTCAATTCGCACTTCTACACGACCATCACGTACGCTTGATCCAACAAACAAACTAATTGAGCTTATATTCAAAGCCTGAAATCATAATACTTATCAATATAAATAAACAATATTAATAACTTAACAATATTAAGTTCGTCGTAACATTGGTATTTATAAAGAATGCATACCCAAACAATTCCAAGAAACTTCATATAACATCACAGAATATATGCGCTGTTATGAGATGGCATATCTCGAATATTTGACTCATCAAAGACTATGATGTCCCATCCGAAATTTGACTGTAAACGTAATATCAACAATCTAATGCTTAATACATGTTCATAATACTAATAATAATATTTAAATTTAAAACACTTATTAGGTTGTATTGTTGTGAGTAAAGATAGTTTCACAAACATCAATTTAATTGAAATATAGATATATTTTATACTAATATGGCTGTTGATATTTTGATTAAAAAATATACAAACACTTGAATATATAATTGTACAAACATTTCACAACAAAAATCATTACAATTAAAACGTAAACTTCAACAGAAGACATGTAATTTTTAATTCAATGTAGTATTTTAACAGTGCCTCCATGAACTTCCTATGAAGCTAAAATCATAGAAGATATACTACAAACATTATGTAGACGCTATTCAAAATTTAAAAAATTATGTTTATGTAAAACGTATTCCATAAAAAAAACTATGTACATGTATACAGAACGTACTTTTGATACAATTTCAATGACGGAGGGATACTTTGTGTTACATTTTTCTATCAAAATCAGTAATATTTACATACCATCACAACTAACTCCTAGATAATAGGCGCATGTATAGACTGTTGTATAGTTGCACATGTTGACATCGGATGTATTTGAAGAACACTGAAGGTTTCCTATGAATCCGTTTGCCTCTGTGCTATTGTAGCGAAAATAGTAGCCAATACATCTAAAATGATATTTATAAGAATTATATTTTATAATATGCTTTCAAGCTTACCGCGTTATATATGATTCTTATGGGGAAATGACATTTAAAAAAGACATAGTGGTGGGTCAATAAAAATGGGTTTATAAGGTAACATTTTTATTTAACTGCACTTAAGATAATACCAACTCTTCATATACATGTTAATTTTGCAAAGGCAATCGATAATGTTTCGATACGTTGTCATGGTCTTTTGTTAATTCACAAATAATAGATTTACTTCGATACCAAAAATATCAGAATGATTGTTTTTTTATAAGCTATGTCATTAAACCACTTAAGGGCTAAGGGGTTTGGTTGTCTGTGTGATTGTAGCGGTGAGATTGACAATGGAACTATGCAAATTGGACTTTCGCGCCAAATTTTCGCATGATAGTGAAAAAACAACAGTTATTTACAAAAAAGTATTGGTACATGTTGTGAAAGCGGTTCAAAATACTTTCGTAAGCATTTAGGCCATGATTGCACGTTTATAGACACAGCGTTGATTTCCGATAATTATAATTTATTTGTAGATGAAAAAAGATAAAAAATATGCTGAAAAGATGTCACTATGATGGGCTCTTTTCATTAAAAAAGTTATTCTAAGTGTTCTTGTAACCTGTAACAGGAAAGGTTAATCAACAAACACAATCTAACGATACTAGAACGTGGTACATTATGTAACCGTCGGCTTTATTTTCCTTAAAAAAATATGTAGATCATACTTATTGTAACAAAGTTACATACTCCATTCGGGACAGAGGTCGTATTTAATTCAAAATCTATGCTATGAGTGGTGTACACCTTTTGTTATTCGATGCTTTTTTTTCAATACTCCGATTAAAATATATGTTTGTCGATTGTGTGAACAGTTCAAATGAGTTCTTACAGACATACAAATACAAATACATGTAAACATTCGCCGCGCTGGACCACCTTACCTCCCGACACACGTTCAGGAAAAAAACAAATCGAAAAAACACAATACAACTAATTGGTAACGTAATATTTTACGATTACAGTCGTAGTTCCTTAAAGTGATATTAGACGCATCTTACAGCATATAGAGGAAAATAATGAATTTGAATATCAACCGTACTTTCGTTTTTGACGTAACTTTGGAAAGTTTAAAATCTGGGACTCACCGCGGAAACATATGACAATTCTGAAAGTATGAATATATTAACCTTCGTGTCTCTGTCAACCACATCTTCGGCCATACTTCTTCAAAGAAATATGTTATAAATGATGTGTCAGTAAAGTGACTTTATGAGAAAGACTCAAATCGTATCGCTTTCGTAAATACGCGGCAGTTCCGCTCGGCTTAGAGGACTGGGTTAGTCACGTAAAATATCGAATATAATATATATTTTTTATAAACAACTGGTAGCAAGATCAGTTGCAGATTGTTGATCAGTTACCACATTTTAACTAACTCTTTTGAACTGCTAATTCTTTTCAGCTCAATTCAACAGTGAAAGATGCGTCTAATATCACTTTAACGTAATTATTTTTTTTTCCAATCGCAGAATATTGGTATAATACAACAAGAATTTGCATCATTTTTATCTTTCATAAATATACACATAAGCGATTTGTAGATGTGTTTTTAAGGCAATTTCGGACTCGACGTATTGGCAAAAATCTGGAACAATAAATCAGAAGTTTCGCACGTACTGAGTTCATTACAGAATTAATGAAGTATGTTAGCTTCATTGCATAACGTTCATGAAAACCCCGAGGCGGATATCATAGTTTACGAGAATATGAACAATTTAAACAAGAAATATCTTTAAAAAAAGATATACGGCGTTGATTGTGGTCGATGTTTATGAACGATCAAAAGTTATCTCTATGAGATAAAAAGTAGCGGATGCCTTTTTTCTGCGCAGTTCTTAGCTACATCACAAGCAAATCAATTTCGGGGTGTTGCGCCAGATTTCGTGGCTTATTTTGCTTTATGTGATATTATTACTCAGATATCTATATTTACAGAATAGAAAAACACAAGAAACATGAAAATAAACGAGTGCATATAGGTCAGCCGGCAATACTCGAATCTTATTTAATTGCATAATTATAGTATAGTGAATTATTGTGCTCATGCTTAATAAACTGGTCTAAATGGATAAATATTTCTTATTAATTGTATCAAAATTGGTCCTTATCATGCAAATGTTGAAAACATATTAAAAATCGATGATTGACATACCACATCTTTATTTAGTATCTTTCTGATCAAAACAGACTTCAAGTGCACAAAGTTTACGAGACGGCGTTTATATAAAGATTTCTGCAACTGACCGCAAACTGACCTTGATACCTTGCGGATTGGAATGCAATGCATTAAAGTTAGGTAACAATTCTGCTGCTGAAACGACGGCTTGTTTACGCCAACAGTACACGACCAAGGCAACAGCTGTGCCTAAAATATTGATATATCGACAAAGCGAATAAACGAACTATTTACTCCATCAGACAAAAATAGCATAGATTACAATTTTTTCCTTCAATGAAAAGATCGCAACCCCTTCTGCGAACTCCGGTGATGACCTGTATATAAACTCTGACTTTTACACACTGGCCGCGAATTGACCCGAAACCTCGCGGGTTGAAATGCAATGCAAGTAAGTACTAAATATGAGAATATAGCCTTTAGTATAAACGCTTTTGCGCTGGTAATTCTCTGAAAATAAAAAGTGAACGCACAAACTGTATTTATGTCGAAAATTGATTGTAAAACTGTTCTATCTATTGAGCCTTTTAATTAGAGATAAAATTGTTTCATGCAGTAAAACAGTGTTACAAAGACGCGGGTATGTTTCCAATGTTCTGGTGTTATACTCAACTCAGCCAATGGAATAAATGAAGTGTATTCATTCGTACCTAGACGCGGTAAATTTTATTTGAATATTATTGGACACTTACAAAGGTCAAGTCAGGGTGAAAAGCTGGCTTAAAACAGCTTACGCCGAAAAAAGACGCGAAACAAATCATCTTACTTGATACTTGCGTTTTTTTTTAAAGAATACTTCATATTTGTGGTAATTGATATGAGAAGTGTTAAAAGAATGTGCATTTATGAACACATGAGCGTTTTCACAAGATAACACTTTTTCGTAGTTTTAAAAGGAAAAATGTCGAACCCGACATTTAAGTGCATTATGACAAACATTAAAATAATTAACGTCATTGCTTTGCATAAACAATAAATAAAACATGTGGTAGATGCCATAGTAAACGAGAGTTTACACAATTCAAATTACAACGTCTCGAAGGTCGCACGTCAAAACCTCGATTACATAGCAGGTTTCATAAAAGTGGATTTTGTAACAACGTTAACAGATTAAAATATTAATTAAATTAATTTACCGCAGCCCTTTCATGTTACAAAACACATGGCCACCCTGAGAGTAATAATATCGGCTGTTGCTGTACGCGTATCCACACACTAGACCCCAAGTATCCCCAACTAGGACCTCCACTACTCCATCATACAGGCCGACTCCACCAACAAATCGGGCGTCTCTTACGGCTGTAAATGGATAAGCCACTTTTTGGAAAAAATACGTTAACAGGTTTTAACACTGAAAGCTTCTTGACTGTTTGGAGATTTTACAAAAGACCCACAATAGTTTGTCAACAAGTATATTCAATTCTACATTGAAACATGTTTAATAAGGCTTGTAAATTACGTAAAACAAAGGTTTGCATTCTCTTGTTCAACCTTTCAGACATATTTCCTAAGTAAACTGTTTGTTTATATACATTGGTGCATTATTTATAAATGTACATGAATATTTGAATTTGTTTATAATTATAAACAAACAGCATTGTGATTATGAGAATATCATTTGTTAACTATTTAAATTGTTATTATTATACCAAATATCAACATGCACATCATATATCTTTATACTGTGCATTTTTAGATATAAAAACGAAGACCTTTTGTCATTAATTTATCAATTTGTACACAATAATGTTAATCGCAACATTTAAAAAGATTGGAATTGAGGATCATAAAATTTATCAAAACGGTCTGTAATTCATACTAGGAAAACCTAAAGGTTCACATCTTGTACCATACTCTTCCCACATTCCGTTGAGTGTACATCGATACAAGAGTTGGAAATTTGAGGTCCCGTTGCTGCATCTGCCGGTGTATACGTCAGCACTGCTGGTGATATTGACGTGTTCGAGCAATCCATAATGACGTTGTGTCAAACGTGAACAGCCTTAAGTTGACATGAAGTAAATATATATGAAATTAACATTTACTTTAAAATTAACTTTAAAAAACAAGACAGTTCTAATGAATATGACGATGACCTTGTTCCGTCGTGACTGATTTATCCTTATGCAAATTGTATTTTGTATCATTTATGCTTGTGAAAGTTTAGATTAAAATCTTTCAAAGGTTATCAGAGATATTATGATTTGATGGACGAAATACATTCCTGTATTCAACCCTCCCGCTTCGAGACAGGGTATTGAGAAAGTGAAACCTACATTTTACAATGATTCCAAGCTAACAAATAACGACGATTTATGAATAAAGTGTTTTGTACCTGCACATATCAAGCCCACGTCGCTCGCATTGGCACACGTTTCGCCTGTTGTACCAGAACAGTTGTAGATTGTTTTTTCTAATCCAGGACATGACAACGAACGGTAAAATACTGGACCAGTACCGTATCCGTATCGTCCGTCTGTGTAGTAATCTATATGCACTGTTGAATGATACACCATTTACAATTAATTATGCTGTCATTTAAATAAATAATTATGTACAAAAATTTACTAAATCCTACGAAATACAATCACTTTAATAAGATTGACCATAAAAACGGGATTCAAATTGTCATCGTAAGAAAATAGTAACACATAAACCTCAGATTCGTATGTAGCATTCTGCATAGGACATCTGCGTAAACAAAGTCAAACAATGAGTCTGCACAAATTGTTCCCCAAATGCCATTAATGCTTATTTCTACTCGTCCTTCCAGTTCACTGTTTCCGCCAACCAGCCTGACGTCTTTTCCAGTGAAATTATCTACAAAAATATAACTTATTTATATTTTAATGAATTAGATAATTTATGTAGAAAAAACGGTGTGTCATATTAAGAAATTGCGCGGTTGATGCTTTCGGTAATTGTTATTGCTTTTGAATTGCGTTATTATTTCAGTCAATGATCATTTAAATTGAATAGAAAAAGACGCACACACATTACACTGTATCAAGTAAAGAATACATACATAGTCTTACTGTTCCAGAAGCTTGGGCAGAAACAATAATATGTTTCCACAGCATAGCTTAAAGAAAGAAAAAACAGTAACGCACGCATTCATATTATGTATCGATGTATTTCATGTCGATTGAAATAAATAAATTATTAAACCGATAATATAATATTTTGTTTGAATAATTGACACTTTACACACACACTTTAGCTATTACCAAATGAAAGATCACACATAGAACAACAGTGATATACTTGAACCAAAGAGTGTCACTGTTTCCACATACAATTTAACATCAAACCCTTCTTTAATACAAATACATAATTATCATTAAAAATAACACACAAATTGCATACTTACCCAACGTGCAGGTTAATAATAAACACTGCCATCTAGACTTTCGGTTTGACATTGTTATTTCAACACATTGGTGGTCGATGTGTGCAACTAGTATGAAATAACAAAAACATTGTTGTAAGACGTCCGTCATATTAGGCAATGGTTTACAAAAATACTGACTTGGTGTGTTTATCATAGGCATACGTAATGTCTATGTATATATTGATGTACGAATCATATAAGATTACACGGAATACACTTATACACTGTTATTTTCATAGTGTAACAGATTCGGGTTATTATTTCAAATACAAAATATGTGTGTGGCATGTAAACACTTAAAACAATAACCTTAAATGGAGTGAGCAAATAATTGTGCAGTGGGTGATAGTGTTTTTTTTTCTCTTGATTAAATGCACATTCAGTATCCATCATAGTTAATCGATATATTTTATCTATTTAAGACTTATTCGAGGCATGAACGGAAATTCTATATACAACCTTATTCATCGACGTACAGTGTACTCGATTCTATTTGTGTATTTTCTTGAACAAACACATCATGTTAGTTTAAACATTAATCAACATGTACACATCTATAAAAAGAAACCAATTAATTGATTTTAGCGTTATACTATACATAATACAGAGCAGCTCGCTTATGGTGACGTTATATAACATATAACATATTTAATATGGTTTTCATCTCCATGCATATAAATGAGAGAATGAACGATTGAATTGTTGTTTTCCTTCTTAAGACATTGATCCAAATGTCATATTAAAGTCATATACCGTATTTTAACATACGCTCCCGTAATGGATAAACACCTTTATCAAATCGCATTATCGGTTGCCATATTATATGACCAAGGGAGAGGAAGGTTTCAGAAAGTTTTGTTAAAGACATATACTGTCTTTCCAACGCAACACGAATTTAAAAACTCAGCCAAAATATCATAAGTGAGGACATAATCAAATGGTAATTGCAGTTTTCGTGATGATTGCTTAAACAAGTGTTTGGAGTGTTTAAGGTTTTAATCTTGTTAAATAATTGTTTAAACTCGGCTGAAAATAATTCGAACACATATTCTGATTAAATGCAAGATGATATCGCTACTAATAAACTCGCACATATACGGAAAACTTCCCCGCCCTCTGGCAATAGTTTTAGATATGTACTGCTCACTCAAACGTTCTCAGCGAGATTTGTGTTGATTGAGCGAAAATGTGACTTCAAGAGTGTTCAAAATATATCCATAAATGCATATTGCCGAGACAATTGGCTTCCATGTTTGTTAAAGGACCGGAACTTTTAAGGTCAAATATTCACAGCAAGTTTCATAAACTGAGCAAGCGTCCTCAAGCCATTTTTTAATTGAACTTAGTGATCTGATGTTTGACCTCAAAGGATGAAGTTTCGAACTCAATCGAGATATCACTGGGATAAATAAATATTTGAACAACTAGAATAACGTTTATCATACAATTATATTTATTGATACTTGCCAAGCTTGGAATTGAAGAGACTATGAGGCGTTATACGGTACTTCTTTCTTGCGAACCTCCGTGTTTTGAGACATTTTATTTGTTAACATGTGTTTTTCTTTTTGTATCGAAAAGTTTATCTTACATATTAAGATATTAATGACGAAATGGATATGATATGCGCTAAGCGACCGGTAGGTCACGGGTTTGATCCCCACTGCAGGAGCGTTTAAAAACACCAAGTACTGGTTCTACCCAGGAAACGGAATTGATAGCGTTTCAACAAGCCGTCGATGTAATCGAGTTTAAATAAATAAGTTATTACAAAGATATTAATACCAAAACATTATAACAATAAAAATTTCGTACGTTGTTAATATGAAATAGATAAGTCATGCGAAAATATCAATATTCATGTAAAATGTTATTAAACAAACTGGAAATATTGATGTATTTATTTTGCCTCTTTAATAATGAATTTAAACGTAATAGCGTACCGTTTCAATGATTAAAAGTATTTAGGTGATGGAAAAAGTTAAAAACATATCCCATTTACAATCAAAGTGTCATATGGTCCTATATTTGCTAACAGAAAAACAACAATTATATCACATTGACCCGTGTAGGTTACACTATTTTCTTCTTTTTAATAACATGCATAATATTATATATTATATATTCTTCCAAGTATTTTATATAATAAATACGTTAGTGAGAATTTGTTTAAAGCTTATTAAAAACATGTCAGTTATTGTTATAAAAGACATTTGATTGTATATGTTACATGCATTTTGTTTGTATTTTCCAGTTAAAGCAATCAAAGTATATATCGCAATGAAGGCGACGTATGAAGATATCTATTTAAAATCTGACATTACACGCAAAAGAGGCGTTTATAATGATTGAAGTCGAGCTTTTTTTAAAATATAAAACATAAAGTAATTTCATTATAATTTTAAATACTTTCGACGAGATTTATAATCATTCCCTAATGTTTCACTCTCCGTTAGACAACAAAAGTCATTGCTTTCAACACGTTTCGGTATTTATGGTGGCATGAACAAACTCATGATCAATCAATACATCACATAAAACAAATCTACAATGTTATGCACCTATATTATAATTTCACACTCATAGAAGTTATACAATAACTCAGAAGTACTTGGAGGAAATCTTTATTGAACCGAAATAAATGTTTAATCAATTCACGATGAGTAATTACCACCCGTACATTCAAATATCAGAGAAGTGTAGTGTAAACGTGTCAAAATAATGCACACAAGTATGTGGTATTGTGCGTTGTTCACCACCAAACCAAATACAGTCGGTACTTATTGGTTTATTTCGATTTTATCATAACGCCAAGTTTACTGTGTCTCAGGTTAACTATTTTTATCGGCGAGTGCGGTGAGCACAATTATAGGAAATGACAGAATTCAATATGAAGAAGTGATCATACAAATATACATTTCAGCGACGAAATTGCCTGTAACGGCACATAATTTATAAGTACGGGTCCTTTAAATATCGTCAACTTCATAAGAGCGTGAATACAATATAGCAAGAGAGTTATATGTGGAAATAGTCATATAACGTGATCTACGTTACAAAGTAAAACGCAGAACATTAATGTTATGAAACAAAACTGTATTGCTATTAATCTGTTTGTACAAAGAAGGGATGTAGTTGATGCGTGTTAGTAATTTTATTTCATCGTGCCTCAAAAAGTTGTAACTCTGTTGCTCTGGTTTCCTTCCTACCATTGAGTAATTAAATAGTAACTAAATTGAATGCGTTTAATTTCCTTTAATTACTGTTTTATTTGAGTTGCAATGCTATGAGGTTAAATTTTATTTACACTTATATGTATCATGAATATTGCTGGGCCAAGTGTGAGGGTGAGCTCTCTATAACCGGTTTAAACCTCCAGTGCTTAGCATTAACCGTTCCAAGGCGGTGACCCCAGCTTTATTCTACAATGTGTATATGTTGTTTCGTTTTGTGCCGTACTGTACCGTTTTGACAATTGGTTCCTTGTCAAAAATAAAGGACCACGAAGGTGTGTATGATAGAAATGCAATACTGTTGCAGCTTCTGAGTTTCATTTTTTTATATAACATAATGTTAGTGTTATAAGTGTATAAACAGATGTTTAATTGCAATTGAAGACTGTGTTAAACCCTCAAATACTTACTTTGCCTTAAAAACCCGAAACATAATGTTTTAAATGTCTAAAACGTGCGTATAGTTTAATTAAAGAGTGGTTGTGCACAGTCATTAATTACTTATTTATTGTTTTAATTGTAAAGCAAACATAATTCATACCTTATTGAAGCGTAATTATTGCTGAAATAAGGTGAAACATTTTTTTTCTGTTTTACAATTCAAGTATATGTGTTATCGTTTAAATTTAAAGCCTGTTTAATATTGTGTATGCATCGATCATGTTTTTGTGAATAACTAGTGAACAGTAACTTTAGTATTATATTTTATTATTGTTGTATGTGTTCTATTAAAATCGCACAGTCATATGCCTAATAAATCATATGATTGAAAGAAACCCCCTGTGAGGAGGGCTTCTCTTCGATTTGCGCAAATGTGCAGCTTAATCATTATAGTGTCAATAGAGCTATCGCTTGCTGTACCTTACATAGTAATCGATAATTATCAGCCCCTGTCGTAATATTGTATAAACTTCGCTGTCTACATACATTGACAATAGTGAATAAAAATCAATACTTTCTTCAACCATTATCGCGGTTAAAAAATGTATTTCAATTTATCAAGAATCTATACAGTATGCTACATTTATTGTATATTAGTCCAAACTATTTAATAATGAAATCGTAATATCAAACCCTGAAATTAATAATTAAGTAGTATGTGTAATGTGATTACATCTGACAGTCAGTATAATGCAAATACATGTCCAAAACGCAAGAAGAACCAAAATTACTACTATAAGTATAAACAGTTTTTACTCACTATTTTCACATATTTCCGATACAAAGATTATTGTTTGATATCTCTATAAAAAATGTAACTTTTCTTACTATGTGGACACCAAGACTGTCGTAACAGACATTACGTTGTGCCAATTAACCGCTCGTCAAATAACCTATCGCTCGGCCCACCTATCTTCGTGATCTATCGATTAGAAAACCCCAACCAAAGATAGTAGACGAATCGCGTCTGATGTGGGTAGCTAATTTCTAACATGTACATTTTAACAAGAGGGTGCATTAAATAATCTATTCATATATGTTTTATCCATCGAAATTCATATCCAGTATTAATTTGGAATTCATGAATCATGATGACACAGCAGGCATAATTCACGCATGTACATTAGTTGAAATATAATGTTAATGTTTGATCCAATTTAATATGTTGCTGATTTTAGGTAACTAATTTCCTAGACATATATAGCAACTGGGCATCAGGCGTATGTTAACCTCACCTTACCTAACAATACCACATATACGTCAGTATTATTAATATTTTCGTCCTATAATAAAGTGCTACACGTGTACTGTGTAGTTATGAACAATTATGATCGAATTGTTCTGTTACTGAAACAAATTTATAAAAAAAACAATCAACATCAGATACTTATTTCAGTATAGTTCTTTAGACATGATGTTGTCTTCTTCTCTGCTTTTATGTACACTGTTTCTGTTTGGAATTTATGAAACAAGTTTGAAAAATGATCACATTTGAAAAAAACGTCCCAATAAACCAATGATGGGATCGTAGATTTATATTGTGTATAAATGTTAAGGAGTCATATCGCTGGATGGCATGATATATTCCGAAGGGCATATTCCGGCCTATCCTAAAGTATCAAATGGAATCGAAGTATGTGTCCATGCATGAATATTAACAAATCACCGTTAAACAATATTAATAACGAAGGTTAAGAAAAGCGTTATTTAACTTATTGAACGGTAAAAATTTTACATGATGCAGACGTATACAACTATGCATTGAAGAAAGACTGTTGTTAAAGCAAATAGTGAATGTTTGCAGCATACATAGTGCGTTCGAAAACATTTTGCGATTTTTAAAAGACAAAATCAACCTTCATGAGCTTCAAAATATGGACGTTCAAAATGTGACGCTACGACGCTGCTTCGGGTTGTGTCAAAAATCGATATCTGATTGGCTTAACTGAACGTTCTATTGACAGCTGGCAAGTGGTTAATTATAACCATGTTTAAATCAGGTTTAAAATGCTCAACAACTGCAATAATGATTGTATTAATATCCCAAACGAATAGCGACAAGTAGGAACTCATTTTGCTTACTAGGAAGTATTTGGATAGCCCATGCCTCTACCAATAAACATAAGTGTTTGCATTGTCAGCTCTCGAAAATGTATTGAATAACACGCTGTACCTCCAAAAAGATAGAAAATCTATGATTAAACGGAACATGGATTTATAAATTTGTCTATTTCAAAATCTCTTCAAGCATTCCACAAAACTTAAATGTAAACTAAATTTGACTTTAACTCGTTGTTGCTAACGAACACAAGACGAAAAAAAACGTAATAAATTGCGACATATTAAGCTTAAATTGAATCATACTAGTAAGCTTATTAAGTCAATACAAATTGTGTATCTAACAAGTATTTTCTTATTTGCATGTGTAGATGTAATAGAAAAGTTTTATGTTTCATAATAACCGTCGGTTATTAATACAATGCCGGTAAACGCAAATCAAATTATTGATATACAAATAATGGTTGTGTTGTTGACAAAATGACAAAATATACTTGCAATTCCGAGAAATAAAAAAAGGCCCCGAAAACTAAAGGTGTGTAGATCGTTTCGTTTATCCTAGGCAATTGATACTTAAATGTTCTACTTTGATCTTTAATATTGCTAAAGATAAAATTCCAGAAATAATATATGAAAAGAATATTTATTTATATCCACTTCTTTATAATAGAACACCAAATATAACTAGAAATTGTTTAAAACTGTGATCATCGCCGTGGAACGGTCAATGTAAGCATTTGTGATTTAAATCAGTTTAAGGACTAGCCGAACGTCATAATAACCAAAGAATAAATCACAAACCATACGCCCGTCTAAAACGATTTTAATATATTGTACCTTTGCATCCAGAAAATGAAAACACGAATGCCATAACGCGACACGCGAATTGAATATTGCACATTGTATTGTCCTGCTGGCGTACTTATTTAAAATCAATTCAAACAATTAGGGGAATATGTTATTAAGTTATCAGTACACAGAGATTAAAGTCAAAGTAAAGACGTGGATATTGAAGGAGGTAATTGTGCTCTCACGCGTAAAATACCGCCTCATTCATGATTGGTTAACATTTAAGAATCATTTAATGCATGTTTAAATGAAAATGTATTGAAATTTATTTTAATTACATAAAACGAGTACATTTCAAATAGACATGAACACATAGTTTAAGTAAAGCCCACATCTTTATCCCACATTTCCTCCAGTGAATTTTACTTGGTGGGATTCTTTCATTCAAGTTAACCGAAATACCATAGCGTTCAATTATATTACATCGAATGTTCTTTTTTTCTCTCATCCCTAAAGCAAGCCCTTCATCAATTACAAGATGAAAACAAGCGCCAAAATCATTATTCACAATTTAAAGTGAACCATATAAGTTATAAGGCCCCAAACATGCATTTGAGTATAACATATAATAAGCCTTATGCTTTAATGCTTAAGCTAACGCTAACGCTTATTGACTTGATAATAGACACCAATGAAGTATAACACTTGCAATTGGTTGCTAACGCAAGGTCAGATGTGTTGTCAATTATATGCTCACGTTTTTTCTCAGTTTATATGTATACGTGGACATGTATATGTAATTAAATATGTTTCCTGTATTTGTGCCTTGTCGTGTGTGTACGAAAATTGTTCAATAGCCTTCAATAAAGGACCTAGTGGTGATGAAAATAATTATCTATTTTGATGCAGCTGGAGTTTATATTAGTAAAACATATTTGAAATCTGATCTGTTTTGTTCTGCAAAACCCCTCTTTAAGAATTATTTAATAAATTTTGTCTCCAACTATGAAGTGTGTAAATACACTACGCTAAAGGACATTATAATTGAACCTTTCTATTAAGATTTAATAGGTAACGCAGAAAATCAAAGGTTATCAAATAAACTGTCATTCATAAGACATACTCTTATTAATGATTTCCAAAATCTGATTTTGAATTAAATGTTATTTTTTGGCGGTTACTACTTTTAATTTGAAAGAAAGGTTTTGAAATTTATCGATCACCATTTTAGTCCGTAGAAGACTAATGCTATTTTTTATTTACTGAAACATGAATGAAGTAAAAAAAATTATTACATCGATTGCAATTGGGTTAACATATTAATGACATGTTCTTCAAACTCAATGGTACAAAATTATATACCTAAATATTATTTATAAATGTAATTTGTTAAACGGTAAAGCCCCATTAACACTCAAAATCAACGAATATTTCGTAAAATGTTTCGTAAAAGTCAACCCATAAGCAATCAGTGTTTCTTATAGCAATAGCCAAAACTTCAATGCTAAATGTGACCTGGTAACAAAGATTTAACAAGATTCATAATGCTCTTTTTTGTGGTACAATATATTTCATTTTAATTTCCGCAACGATATCTATTCATACGACACTAAATTGGTACATTAATATGTGTTGAATATATTGTACCACATAAAATAAAAAAGAGCTCGTCTTATTTCTTTTTTCAAAAGTTTTGTTTTTACTTTTCTTCTGTCTGATGTGTCTTCACATCTATTTCATCATACTTGATGAACCTATTATATTTTTTTAGATAACGTCAATTGTTAAACTATTTTTATGTATTTTACTGTCAAAATACATGCCTGCTACCTACAAAATGTTACACACTTGCTTGCAATTACTGCGTATATAGAGGAACCCTATAATATCTTGATCTTTCGTTCTAATCCGTTGTTTAGAACAACGTGGTTCATTTGTTACTGTATATGCTATGTGTACCATGTTTGTTCGTGAAATAAAATATGTTTAAACTAAGTAGAGAATATAAGCATACGCACACAATTTTCAGCGAGTAAATACAAACCCTGAAAGTTCAATAGCTTGCTCGGACTTGCATTGAAACAATCCATAATCTCGTTTCAATATATCAAGAAAAATTGTACTATCCAGATTCTCCATATATTATAGAAGAAAAATTGCAAATGTTTAAGTATAAATGTATTTTCTTCAAATAAAATGCTATTTTCCAAATATATTATAGTTATGCAATTATGTCACAAGGAGCCATACTTCACATAATTTACTATGTAAATCGTACTATGAACTTCTCTTGAATTGATATATACATAATTATAGAAAAAAAAGTTAACCATGCCTTTGCATTTGATTGTTTCAACAAACATCGCCAAACAAGTGAGAAGGTAGGCGGCCCAAACTTGTTTTATTTCGTTTAATTGTGCGATGATATTTTTTATATGGATAGTAAATGATAGAAGCATTCTAAAGCTTTTGGAAATATTTTGTTTTTACGTGTTAACGTTAACTTTTTCCAATATGGTCATATGTAGCAATAATAATCGAAAACGTAATACAAAAAAATACATACCAAAAGAGTTAAGAGTCGGTACATAAATTATGGTGGTTCGGTTTAGGTGAAACAAACAACTTTGATTGGGGTAATTTAACTCATTTCAATCATATCTTGCAATAACAGTTTATACCTTTGCTGATATTGGCCTTCACAGATTTGCAAGTGTATCGATTTGACATAGAACACAAACGGGATATTACATTTTACAGTTGGCATTAAATGGTGACATTGAAATTGTATTAATAAGCCACAAGTAAATCTTTGCTTCTAAACTATGACCTTTAGTTTAATATTTATGTCAATTTCATATTGTTTTTTTTTCATTAACAACCATAGATAATATGGTCTTATACAGTATCTGGTCATGAAAAATAAGATAATAGTATGTAAGGTATTATTAAAAAAACTTCTAGATATGTTTTAGGATTTTTTTTTTTTTTTTGTATTCTTTTTTAATCAAGATCTAACTATCTGCAAAAACAGTGATATCAAAACTTTCAAATATTATGTCTCTAATTATCAAAACAGCCTAAATAGCGTGTTTATCAATTGTGTTAAATAGTCTCAAATACATTTCACGAAATATAAGATGTTAGGAACAAAACTGAAAACATACACAAAACTTAGAAAATCGTTAAATATATCACACCTAGTCATATATGTTATCTCCTTTAATTTTTAAACGAATAACTTATTAAATCTTGCTTAGTTACTTACGCAATTGTTAAATGGTCCACCAATGTATTATCATTTCTGAAATTGTTTCCAGAAGAAATGCAAGCACGTCCCGATACACTTGATTAAAACACAAATCCCTCGCAGAGCTATTAACCGTATCAATGCTAATATGATCTTTTACAGACACACATTATACAAACCCATAAATGATCCAATCGCAATTGATAAGACCTATGCCACAATTCAAATTTCACCTGTATAAAAGTTCTGAGTAAACAAAAAAATCTGGTGGCCAAGAGGCAAAAATAACTATTTAGAATATAACTATTTAGAATATATATCCATAATAAAAATGCATGGTTTCATGGGTATGTTTCAACAAGTTTCAAACTTTGGAAAATGTATATATATCAAATAAGCGTGTATTATCTTTTGTTGTTTAACACCAAAAAAACATACTATATGAAATGAAGTGCTTCCTATTGACTTTATTTTCCAGTTTGCATTATCATAATTTGAAGAAGCTGGACCCGAATATTATGCCCAAATTAACACCACACCAATGTATGCATTGAACCCGATAAAACTTTCAATATGAACATATGAACAATTTTCCATTCCATGTTCTGCTTAACATGGTTTTGCACTTGAAGTGTCAATTTAGGGAAATTACCTGGTATATCGTGAACATTACATTTTGTTTTATCAAGCCTGTTGTGTGACTTTTCATTATTTAAAAACAGCAAAAAATATTGGAAATTGAGTGCAAGATTGAATTGTTCTGAGGTGTTATTAATATTGCACTAAAATATGTACATGTTAGTCCTGGATTTATGCTTTTTTATATACTTATTTATCATGCAAGTTTCATCTATCATCAGGTAATATTTTTCACTTTTGTATTTTTGTAAACATGGTAACAAACAAAACTGTCCCACCACAAGCTTTTCTGTACCCACTGTTGAGCATGACTTGCAGTGACTATGGTTGCCGTTCATTTACATGTTTGTTGTAAAGCAGTTCACAAAAATATAAAGCAAGGAATATAATTTTTGATCTAAAACATGTGGCAAAGAAATGTTTTGTGCGAGGAAATACTGGAGTTAGAAAACTGCCTACGTTTTATGTATATAGAGAATAATAGTTTAGTGTTGATTATAGATCAGGTTTATCATGCGAGGCTTAGAAAACAAAAAGCATGAGCCTTGGCGAGTGCTTTTTCGCTTTCGTGCCGAGCATGATAAACCTGATCTATAATCAACACTAACCTACTATTCTATTTATTCCACTTTTTATTCAGTTAACCTTTTCATTTAAACAAAATTTGTTTAACTGGATAATTTCGCTGGATTTATGACGTCATTTTGTCTACAAAATGACGTCGATTCGTGCCGTGTATTATAGCACAAATTTAATCAACGGGGCTTTAATCAACCGAATTTGCTGTAAAAGTGGGATAAAACATTTTGAGTAATAGAAGTTTTATTTGAAGTAATTAATGATGCATTTTCACGAATTGTTCTATTTTTATAATACTATTTTAGCATAAATAACAACTTTTATACATTTTATTCAAATATGTTAACTTACTGACACGCTCATAAATTGTAATCTCAGTATATTCTATGATACTTTCAAAAAGTAGGTGGACCAATAGTTGCTATGGCAACGAATACAACAGAAGATTGGCTTTGGTGGTTGACGTTTTGTTATGTATGCCATCAGTTGTATATGTACCTGTATTGAATAATTTTTAATGATGCAAAATTTATACATACGTGGTTATACTTATATGAAAAGGCTTTTAGCCGAGAAAACATGTGTGTTGTAAATGTATGATATAGGCTCTTTGAAAGAAAATTGTGTGTCAGTTCAATAAATTGTGTTAGAGCTTGCATATTTTATTTACTATTGTTTGTTTTTTAGTGTTCAATTTTGCTCAAGAAAATAGTCACAGTCAATCGTGCACTCTTGTCATAGTGTTCTAAAATGTATGAGCGACTGACATTTTTTTATATTTTGTGATTTACTTTAATTGTATCTAATATTATTTAACCATTAATGTAATTTATCATGTTAACACAGAATGGTATATGTGTTATATGTAAAACTAATTTTTACAATGGTGCTTAAATTTCATTGTTTCCAGTTATTTTTTTATGTTGTTCACATTTTTACGTAGATTTTTTTACCCAAGTGTTGCATCTTTTATGTTTTAATGCAGAACTCCATTTTAAACGTAATGAATTTGAGTGAACCAAATTTTTGACGATTATTTTTTCGTTTTTCACGGATTGATGAAAATGATATGAAAAACTTTAGAGTTCAATATTTGCGTACAAGAAGATATCTATAATATAATAACGAAATTGTCCTTTGACAAATCTTCTGGTTTTGCTGCATGTAGAAAAAAATATTGTCATGCAATGTGTTCTGTTGTCACTTTTTTTCAATATCACAGTTTTTTACAAAAGACCTAAACTATTTAAAGTATGTGTCTATGGTTGCAATTATAATTCAATTCATGAACATTATAATTATATAATTATATATAATTGTATTCCTATCATATTTTGCAGCGTCTCAATAATTGGTTGAAGTCTTATTTACTGCATATTGAAGTATTTGTTTATTAACAATCTATACCTGTGCATGTAAAGTGTATACCTGTAGGATTTTCATATCAACTTTAAAATGCAAATCATAATTTGTTGATCCCATTTAAATTCATGTCTTATTAAACATTATAAAAATAAAAATTGTCTTTAAACATTTGAATTTACATAATGTCATCTATTTCATCACTTATATGGAAAAATTAGTTTTGTGAAAATTCTCATTGAATGCCCGTGTATTGTTTGCATTAACATTGAAAGGTCATTTTGTTTCATTACTTTAAGTTTGTATTCGTACTGATATTGATTCAACATGCTTTACCCTTGTCCGGGGAAGGTTCTAACTGGTTGAACGGATAAATCTGGAGGCCTGTTGACACATGTACCTTGAACATAGCGAAAAATTCATAGTTATTGATCATTCATGAATTCAGATATAGAAGAAGATTTAAAAAGAATTGACAGAACACACTTTGATATTAGGTGCCATGCATAGAGATTAACTCTAACGAACAATGTGTACAGTATATAGAGATGGTTAATTTTTTTTACGAGACTTGACTTATTTTCACTTTGCTTGCAGACAAAAACCATGAAAAACTCAATGTTTCATGTGTAATAAACTTTTTTCTGCTATGTTCAGGTGTCTTGAATTGGGGTTCTTTTCTGTTACAATTATTCACACAAGTTTTTTCTACATTTTTGTATCAGTCATCATTATTAAATTATATTGCATAATAAGTGTTGTGAATTATACTTGATCGAGTATTTACATGTTAAAAATCATATAATCTTGGTTACACACATGTTTTGTTAAAAACTGATGTTATTATTTACTTGCAATATAGAATTATGTTTACAGTTCTGCAATAATTATTTTAGAAATCCAAGGTGTTTACCTCTTAATGTGACAGTATATTGGCATTACATTTAACCACACTTTCCAAAAGCTATAAGCTCCGGGAATAAATTTGAAGCTTAGATGTTTGAAAACATTTTCATTGGAAAATTTTTCAATATAATTCTTATTTTTGTAAATTAAATATATGTGGGTAGGGAATTTAATACATTTCAAAGTGCTAATATGGATTATTGTTGGTTGATGTGGATGTATTTTTGTAAGCAAAGAACAACACCTTTGGATATAATAATGGATATAAGTCTAACTCTGGGAAAAGGGTGCTAAATGTTTATGCATTTGGCACAGGCTTATCATGTTTAACACTTTCTGCGTTTATGGTATTTTTAGTTTAAAGGAAGTCTCTTTGTAGCAAAAATCCAGTTTAGGCGGAAAGTGCTGTCCCTGATTAACATGTGCTGACCACACAGGCTAATCTGAGACGAAATTTAACGCACATTCGTTGTTTTCCCAGAGCGAAGCTCATATATAAAATGCTCAGACGTGAGATGTTTCAGGAAGGATACCTGTATGGCCTCTTGAAATTTGGCATGTGAACACCTTTGCATGCTGCATTAAGTCCTGCCTGTTGATAGAATGATGTTGAATGTACAGAGATTATAACTCAAGTGATTTTTCATTTGTCGCAATAAATTATAGGAAAACAGTGTTGAAAAATTAGAAAGTAATTGTACAACTTTGTATGTTGTGCTTATTTTAAGCCATTTTAAGTATAACAATTGCGTTAGTAAACTCATTTTCATAACATTTTCAAAAAAAATAAAATAAATTGACCAGAAGTCCATTCAATATTGTTTTTCATTTTTTGCAATAAATTATATGACAACAGTGTTGAAGTATTGAATTATTAGCCAGTAAATGTATCACTTTTTCATAATCTGAAAATTCATGTTTTTAACATAGTTTTAGTGCAGAATTATGTTAACACAGAAAGTTTTATATTGAAATTTTAGTCTTATCGTTGATGGTTGTGCGATGAAATCTGTTTCTGTTTTGTGCTTTTAGCATTAATATTATTATAGCTGGTGTTTGTTTTAATGTTATAATGTTGTTTTGGAGAAAATCATAACACATATGGCATTCAATTCAAACGTTTTATATTCTTAAAGGGACTTGTTCACAGTTTGGTTAAAAGAGGATTTTCATAACAAAGGTTATATATTAAAAAAATGCACGCATTTGATTAAATCATGCAAAATACTACTCTTGACTAACAAACATGTTGAAAATATATGTTTGTTTATTGATAACCATCAATCGAAATTGGAAAAATAATACAGCATTTGTAACGCTTTTCATTGACAATTTAGTAAAACAATGTAATCCCGATTAAACTACCGACCAAATTTAAAGTCTTTGTGGTGTAGTGCATTAGCTTTTGTTAACATATGTCCCCAATTCGAACCCCAGGGTAGGCACATTTTTCATTTAAAAATTATCCTTGCTATTAGTATTAATTTAAGCTATTTGAACTATAACAATTGTGTAAGTAAACTCATTTTAATTACATTTTCAAAACATTCAAAAATCTGTGCACAAGTCCCTTGTATATTGTTTTTATTGTTTTGCAATAAATTATAGGACAACAGTGTTGAAGTATTAACCAGTAAATGTATCACTTTGTATGTTGTACTTTTGTGTTTGGAACAAAACCAATGTCATGGTGTAGTTGATTCCAAGTTTTACTAAACGAATGCTCATATGCTCTTAAGTTATGTTAAGGCAATTTTTTTTTTTGGTGGAGTTGATATGCTGAAATTATTAAGAAATAATGAATACAGATGTAATCATTTTATATTTCTTTGAATTATTATTGATTATGATTATCATGATGGTTTTCAGTGAGCTTTTAAGTTAAACTTCAGGTTATTAGTCTGATATCGACCATCAAGTTAATCATTAGCCGACATACATCAAAAGCAAGCGGTTGACACATACACACATACACAAATTGGCTTATTTTAGAGAGGAGCTAACGTGGATAAATGTCTTGCTTCAGGAAACTCCAATGGTATGGGTGGAGTTTGATAAAAGGACCTCAAGGTCTTATAGTCTGTGTCTTAACTCTGGACTACAGCTTCTGTCCTGATGTGATGTTCTTTATATAAACACTTAAACCCGTAGTTCAATGCATCCACTTGGAAACCTAATATGCCACAATATAAAAAAAATCGTACAATAACGGATGTCGTTTAACATTTCACTGTGGAAATTTAAAGGGAATACTCAATTAAAGTCGCAACATCCAATAATGTACATACTTGGTTGAATTTAACCTATGTATTGCGATTATTACAAAAACTCCAATCGCATGACTTGTAACTAGTTTTCGGCAATCTCTTGCCAATCTCTTGCACGACGGTCACATTACATTCACCTCTGTGTTGGGCTCAGAACGGACTATTGTTATGAAAGCGTCTCACTCATTCATGTCATGATCATTCCAAGCGTTCATCAGTGAGGTTACAGTATACTAAACAATCTCTCGCACGACGGTTACATTGCATTAACTGCATTAAAGAAAACCATCTCATACCATGATATCTTATATCAGTCTTAATTAATTATTATAAAATTGATATGTTTTTTTTATGTTAAGAAACCGACATACATAAATACGTCGAAGCAATGCCTAACGTCACTCAATAAAAAATATGTACAATTGTTTACATTTGTGAAGTGCGTGGAATGATTACATCTGTGTAAATGGGCAATACAATAGTTCCAAAGAGTTGCATTAAAACTCACAAGTTTTTGCACGATTTATCGTACATTTAAAAGTCATATTTCTTAATTAAATGCATGCGATCTTAAATATCCACTCAAATATACATTGTATGCGTTTGTTCGGTTTTAGCTATTTGGTAGACAAAATGGCGTGCTGAGCCTTATGCAGAGTTGTATGTGAGAGCAAGGAACGACAACACTGCGTGGAGATTGAATCTCTTGCACGACAGTAACATTACATTCACCTCTGTGATGGGCTCAGAACGGACTTTTTTATGAGAGCGTCTCATTCATTTCATGTTCATTCCATGCGTTCATCATGAAGGTTACAGTATACGAAAAATCTCTTGCACGACGGTTACATTACATTCACTGCTTGCAAGAAAACCATCTATCGATCTATCTATCTTTACTGTCTATCTCCCCTTGCTTTGTTTGATAAATACAACAGAACTGACCGTCTCCTCTCTGTAAATACAAGTTTGCCGTCGATGCAATGCATAACGTCACTCAATGTGTCTATTTGTTTACATCTGTTAAGTTCGCGGAATGATTCCATCTGCGTAAATGGACAATACAATAGTTCCAAAGAATTTCATTAAAATTTTTGCACGATGTATCGTATATTTAAAATACCTATTTCATTATTTAACGCCTCTGCTCCTAAAAATCAAATCAAATATACTTTGATTGCGTTTGTTCTGTTTTGACGAGATTCATGCCAAGATTCTTGGCAAGATGGCTGCTGAGCCCAACGCAGAGGTGTATGTGAGGGGTGATGGTCGTTTCGTGCCACTACCAGTTCGTGCCACTGTTTTTTGTGTAGGAAGGGGCTGGGAGGGATTGGTCGTTTTGTCCCACTGATAATATATAGCCAGAATGGTGTGAAAAATACCGTATAGGTGTGAATCATAATGAAGTGTATATTGATGTAGCAAATTACAATAGTGTTAACAATTATAATAAAAAAAATCTTGTTTATTTTACCGTTTTTGTGTTTCAGTTATTAATGCAAAGTGCATTATGTACAATTTATTATCAATAAATAAATAATAAAAGGTTGGTCATTTACTTTTAGAAAAGATTATGTTTTACTAGCAACTCGCAAACTATTAATTAGCGGCATGTGCCGCTAAAGGCATTCTAATTTTATATTAGAGACGTGCAGACAATTAATATGCAACCCAGACCTTTAATGGTCAATTAGTAAACTAATAAACTATCTTTAAAATTGTACAAACTGTGTAATTAACACTGAAAGAGTAAATAAGGTCAGTTGAACACATAGTATATAATAGGTGCGTTGCTCATTGCAATCACAAACCCTGCAAACCTTTCATCCGAACTCAAAATTACAAACATGGAAAGGGTTGTACCCTTCCGCACTGCCCCCTGGCTTTCCGAAAATGGTTAAAATAACTATTCTTACTTCTGGCCCAGTCCCCAACAAAGTCCTGGTAACCGGCACCTGTGTTGAACTGGAAATCCGTCCCTGTCCAGTTAAACCTGCCCGGTGATATAGCTGCCAGGGCTTTGGACACATAGCCAGCAGGGGTAAATGCCAAGCCACCGCTTCATGATCTCGCTGTGCCGGCTCAAACTGCCAAAGAAGGTGCATCAGCAAATCATGTTGATGTACCTATGCGGCAGCCAGCACTCCGCTGAAGGGCTGTGTGTTTCACTGGAACCAGCGCGTCTATCGGAAGGTAGTGAACGAAGGCCTCGCAACGGCATATGCGGCAAAGGGTGATAAGTTCCTCTTCTTGAGGAAACTGATGTCATTGCCGTATTTGCCGTGCTAGCACATCGTTCCTGCCTTCGAACAGTTAAAGTCGCAGGCTTTGTATTTATTATTATTAATATTATTATCGTTTAAGTTATCCCCATAACAATTCACAAACAACCTCATAATAATAAATTGTTATTATAAATTAAAATAAATAAATTAAATAATAATAATAATATAACAATATTTAACATGATGTGCGAATGTTGTAGCTTATAACAATAAATAAGTATTTTAGGTCGGCGCCCCTTTTCTGAATGTAGTCCTGTACATGGAAAGAATGTGGGTCAGAGGATCAATGTGGTATCCAGCAAATTGGAGTGTGTATCGTCAGACAGTGAGGACCAACAACGACGTCGAAGGTATTATTTTTATTTTGAATTAATAATAACAAAGCAATTTATAATTTTAATAAGATGAAATTAGTGTATAATATATATATATATATATATATATATATATATAAATATATAAATATAAATATATATATATATATATAAAATATTGTATCATAGTACGCAACATATATCTTTCTTTCAGGGTGGCATCGCAGGATCAACACTGGGGCAGGACGTGCCGACCTAGGGTTCTACTTGCTCGCCCCACTATTACGCTGTGAGGCAGATACGGTGGATATGATGATCCGCCCAGTGTCAGAGCACGCCCTTAGACGCGTGCATCGCAAGAAATACAAAGAAATTCACGGGAGACTCTTCCTCATATGGGAGAAGTATGAGGACGACGAAACGACAACTACCCAGCTTCTGCGGGCATGTAGTCGCGTCGCAGGTCTGGGACCTGACACATCCTATGACCAGGTTCATGACGAAGACGAGGTTTGAAGAAAGAAATCTGAAGAAAAAAACGTGTAGTGTATAAGAGGCTGTTTTATTGTTTGTATATATTTGTGTACAAAATGTGAAATAAATCTTAAAATGAAATATATTTTGTGAAATCTGAAAAAAAAACGTGTAGTGTTCTATATTTGCTATATGTATATAAGGCTGTTTTATTGTTTGTATATATGTATATATTTGGGTAAAAAAAAAGTTAAATAAATCTGAAAATGAAATATATCTTGTGAAATCTTATAAAATAACGTGTAGTGTACTATATTTGCTATGTGTATAAGAGGCTGTTTTATTGTGTGTATATATGTGTACAAAATGTTAAATAAATCTTAAAATGAAATATATCTTGTGGAGTGATGTTTTATTTTATTTATGTATTCCATATCAATATTGTTAATGTACTATATATTATCTATATAAAAACTTTAAAATAAATCTTAAACTGAAATACATTTGATGAAATTATTATATTTAAAATAAATCTTAAATGATGAAAAATCGCATGTAGAATACATTTAACCTGAATAAATAATCTTGAAAAATGTTGTTTTTACATGGCACAGAGGTGACCATCTTAGGTGCAAAAGTTTCCCGTTTTGCTTCACACCTATACGGTATTATTCACACCTACCTGGCTATATATAATCAGTGGGACAAAACGCTACCCCTTTTTAACAGTAATATCAGTGGCACGAACTGATGGTGGCACGAAACGACCATAACTCTATGTGAGAGCATGGAACGACAACTCTGCGTGGAGATTGAGTTTTCGGATCATTCGGAAAACAACAACAACAATATCTATAATTTATTTAACTTGCAGGGAAAAACGTCTACGATGTTTAAGAAACCATTTAGAGCGAAATCGCAGACATCTATGAAAGGATCAGATAGGTAATTCATTAATTACGAGCTAAAATTGTTCACTATGACAAGTTGTCTTCGTCAAACATGTCCATTTTATACTTAAAAGTGTTCGGATAAACATTTCGGACGTTCTCAAATATATTTTGGGCCGGCTAACTAAATTGGTTTAGCGCTGAACTACACATCCGAGTATCGCGGTTTCTATAAATTGTGTGGGGATCAGTCATGAAATCCTTTTTACGCCCATAATTCCTCTTATTCATTTCGGAAAGTTATCAGTAACTGGCATATGTAGCATGTGTATCGGTCGTTCTTGCCCTCCGAACGAATACACTATATGTATATATCAATCTGTATTTAAATTCATGGAAATAAAACAGAAAACTATACATAAATTGTTGATCGGTTGTCAAATGACTGGTTAAATTTGGCTCTCTGTAATAATATATCAACATATTTCATATACAATGTTTCTTATCAGACCGGTCTTTTTTATTGGTTGCTAAGGTGTCTGAATGGTACTTGGAAACTTGAGTTTTTGCTTTATTCAAATTGTTTTGCAAATTTCCACAAATAAGCAACTTATGACACCTTTATTAAACTTACTAATAAAACCTAAAACACACATACAATTATGTGTTAATATGTGATTTAAATAATCATAACACCAGTCTGGAGCAAATCTTCTTGAATGCTTTGAGCATACATACATCACAGAGTTCTTCCTGGTAAAGAAAAAAAACATGTACAAAATAGGTCTGACAAATGTTAAAAATCGTGTTAAATCGACCTTATACATAATTTATATTGTTACAAACCCAATACCCGTTAGTGGCCGTTACCATCGCCATCAAATTGCGTATCGTTTTTGGAGAATCGCTCAAAACAAAAACTTGATAAAAATCAGTTATCGAACTGAAAGCAGATGTTTCAAATTGACAATTATAGCACAGGAAAGGTGCACTAATTTTGTAAACTAAGTGTCTGTTGGTTAGTCTTATGTTGGCAGTTGAAAGTTTGTAGTGTATAACAGTGTTATTTGAATTAAGACACATGAGTTAAGATTGTAAAGTCTTGTATAAAGAACATTTTGATGATGTATGTTCATTAAAAAATATGTAAAATTTGTGTTCAAATTATAACATTCTTTTGATGTTTAGTTTATTCAATTACAATATTTACATTACATATTTTTAGAAAGAAACTGAGAGTAGAAATACAGAAATCATATCCGAACCTGAGTGCTGAAGACGTGACCTCAATTATACCTAACAAAGAAGACATGAGCTCTGTGAAGATTTACATGAACACTGGAGAGAATGCCTTCATATACTGCGTGAATAAACAGCCACTGTTGCTTGAAGTGGACAAGCAGAAAGTGCTCTATCCAAGTGGTAAGAATTTGTTACAGTAACCAACATTGATTTTCCACCGTTAATTTGGTGCTCAGAACCAAAATAAAACGTTTCCTATCAGAATAATTTAGTATCTTCATATAAAGTTAAGTTTACTCCTACAAAATAATTAACTTGCACAATGTTAATTGTTCATGTGTCAAACATAAATTCATAAGAGGAAATGCAAGGTATGTAAACCATTAGTGAAAGGAGATTTCAATTAAAATGCATATATCAAAAGAAGAAATTGAGATTACCTTTTTTTCAATCAATAAATTAAACTTATCTGTTTTCTCAATTTATGAAGGTTAGGATCACACTTTTGGGTCAAAACAGTGCTTTGGGGACATTTGCCACTTACAGTGACAGTACTTGTTCATCAGTATTTTATCTGCCAATCATCTTTATGATAAAACAACTCTGTTTCAGTTTATCTGCTATGGCGCTACCCAGATCTCGTGGAAAGATTTACCACTGGTCCACAGTCTTCAAGAAACTTGTGGTTGGAGCAGGTAGCATCCCATTCTTAACATATGAGCCTCGCTCTGTGAAAAGGGGGTTTAATGCATGTGCGTAAAGTGTCGTCCCAGATAAGCATGTGCAGTCCGCAGAAACCCCCCTTTTCACAAAGCGAGGCTCATGTTTGCATGAATCACATACAAACCTTTGATAAAACGTACAAAGAATTAAAAAAAATGCTTGCTGAGGTCTAATTGGGATTGAACTCATTTAAAATTGATATACTTGGTAAGTTGGAGTAAAGAAAAAGGGGACTTACATGTTTTACAAACATCTCTTTTTTTAATACAGTGGAAACACTTAAGCAGTCTGCACCTCAGGTTAATCTGTGACAACACTTTCTGCTTAAACTTGTTTAAGCTAAGAACACTCTAACGAAAAGAATACAATAAAAGCGGAAAGTGTCATCCCTGATAAGCCTGTGTGGACTGCATATATCAATCTGGGACGACACTTTAGGCACATACATTAAGCACTGTTTTCTCAGTGCAAGGGTCATATCATATTTGCTCCCTAGATCTAATGCTGCCTGGGCTGGTCTTACGCGTGCCACTGACGCCAGGTTCCTTCAAACATGTACAGAAGGGACAGGCGTGCTCTGTGAACATCGTAGGAAGCAGGTATCCCAACACGTTAAACCCTTTCCCACTCAGAAGCAAAGTGAAAATGGCTATATGGAATCTGCATAGAATCAGAACAGCCTGCAAATAACTCGCAGTCTGTTCAGGTTTCATGCTGTTTGCTGATCATCATTATCTTTGGATCTTTAAATCTATTATGGAATGTCTTTAATTTAATTTCATTTTTCATGGTATAGGAAATGAATGAAGAGGAATTTAACCCTTTACATTTCAGAAACGCATTTTGACCTGTTTGTAGTCCATTTGAAAATCAAATTAAATTAAAGACTTTTCTTAATAAAGTTGTAATGCTTCATTCCCAAGCCTTAGTTAATTATGAGCGGCAAACAGTATTAAACATGAACAACCGGCATATAGCCATTTTTACTTTGCCTCTGAGTGGCAAAGGTTAAAAACATAAACTGTTATTATTGTAAGAAAACATTTGTTGTGATATAATTTATTCAGTGAAGAAGCATTTAATCATAGTTATTGTTAGGTGGGCTGTAATAAGTTTTGGACCTTATAGCTAACAGCAATACTTATAAAATGAGTGGTAAATATGCAATAAGAGTTTTCAATTTAAATCATTATTTTTAAGAAAATGCTGTTTATTTTCACAGAATTAATATTTCAGTATTGTAAAACTTTATGGGTACATTTTTATGAACAGTTTACAATCTTCATCTTATTTAACAGGTAATTAGAAACTTAGGCTAAAATATTTACTGGAAGTAGAAGTCAATCAATTTGATGGTGATAGTGATAATTATAATGATTTTTCAAGATTTTAATTTCATTGCTATTATATCATTTCTATTAATAAATAGTGTTGCTGTCATTGTAAACATGTTACGCTGGACCCTGTCTTACTTAAAATCTGATTACAAAATAATTTTACAACTAAGTTTTAGTTCCGGACAAATGACCAATATATTCCAAACATACAGGACATGTGAACAATACCAAGCCAATGACTTCCGTACTTTACTGTGTATTACACACAGTTTTTTACTTCCCATGTTTAAATTAAAATAAATGGCTGCGCGGTATACATGGTAAAGTATGGTAAAATATCTTGCATGAACTAATTATAGACAATGGTTTTGAGCAATTATAATTTTTCAAAAATAGTATATTTATTGAAATTTTTTAATGATGTTAAGTGAGATAGGATCCTGGTTTATATGCTCACAGAGTTATGGCCCTTTGTAATTTTCCATTAACTGTACATATAGTGCAATTCTTGTCCGGGCTATTTCTAAGCAACTAATGACCGGCATTCAATGAAACTTTATGGGAAGCTCAACTACCAAGAGGAGATGTGCATATTATCAGCAGGTTCTGGTCGGATGATTTTTCACAGAGTAATGGCCCTTTTAAATTTTCCATTAACTGTACATATAGTGCAATTCTTGTCCGGGCTATTTCTCAGCAACTAATGACCGGAATTCAATGAAACTTTATTAGAAGCTTCACTACCATAGGGAGATGTGCATATTATCAGCCGGTTCTGGTCGGATGATTTTTCACAGAGTTATAGCCCTTTGAAATTTTCCATTTTACATATAGTGCCATTCTTGTCCGAGCTATTTCTCAACAACTTATTCCGGGAATTCAATGAAACTTTATGGGAAGCTTCACTACCAACAGGAGATGTGCATATTATCAGCCGGTTATGGTCGGATGATTTTAAACAGAGTTATGGCCCTTTGAAAAGTTCTATACACCGTACGTATAGTGCAATTCTTGTCCAGGCTATATTCCCCAAACTACTGACTGGACTTCAATGAAGCTTTATGGGAAGCTTAACTACTTTGAGGACATGGGCATGTTATTATTGGGTTCTGGTTAGATGATTTATTAAAATAGTTATGGCCCTTTGAAATTTTTAAGTTGCTAAACCATCCATCGTTTTATTTTGTCCAAAGTTGTTATGCCTTTCAAGACGTTTCCTTTTATCTGAATATATAGTGCAATATTGTGACAAAAAAACAACCTTTGGGGAGCATCACCCGTCTCCGACGGTTTCTTGTTTTTCTAGGTGCCCCATCGTTATTGGGACCACTCTCCTGCCTGGGAGTGATTTCTTTGACTTAGGGATGAGGGGAAAGGGAATCCACCCTGTACATCTATTTAGAGACGAGCTATGGTAAGGTGTATTGGATAGATGGCTTTCTATGATGCTTGATAAATGCTTATGGGCATTGTCCTGTGCCATCTGTTATGCATAATGTAACAACAATCAGTTTGTGGTTGCAATAAAGTGGCTTTTAAAAAGGTTTTGTAGAGAATATCTTTCCATTTTAATTAATTTATTAAAGGGTAATAATTCCTAAAATGTCTACATTCTTACTTTTTTACATATGAGCCGCGCTCTGGGAAAACTGGGCTTAATGAATGTATGAAAAGTGTCGTCCCAGATTAGCCTATGCACTCTGCAGAGGTCAATCAGTGACGACACTTTCCCCTTTTATGGAATTTTTCGTTTAAAGGAAGTCTTTTCTAAACAAAAATCCAGTGTAGACAGAAAGTGTCTTCCAAGATTAGCCTGTGCAGATTGCACAGACTTATCTGGGATGCCACTTAAGACACATGTATGAAGCCCAGTTTCCCAGAATTTGGCTCATATGGGGTTGTCTTGTTTCATCTGTTATTCATAATTAAACAATGGTCGGTTTGTGGTTGCAATAAATTTGCACTGTAACAAAATTATATCTTGACTAAATGTGTATAGTTGGGTATTGCCATTATTTGGTTAGTATTGAAATAAATTATATGAATTTAACTAATATTTATGTTAATGATTAAACATGTGGAACTTCTTTTTCCATTAGGGCTCACACGGCTTGAAAAAGGATCCTCCGTTCTTTTATCTGTTTTATATCGCCCAAGTTAAGTGCGCATATATCTCTCATTAACCAAATAATTTGATGCTTAACAAAACGATGCTGCAATGACTGTACAGGGACTACACAATGAGTAGCCTATACCGTCTTCTGGCGGTTTTAACAGAGTATCTATAATCAATTGACGAATATATTTTTTAAGATGAAAAATGATCTCAATCTCAATACATTTTAAACCTTACACCTGCTGATTATTATCGCAGCTATTCGCTCCGTAGCAATAATTGCAATAAAGGCAATCTTCACAAAAACTCAGCTGCACGAATACGCATTTCTTTCCCCAACAATTAGAGTCTGAAATATCTTCCAAAGCCCACAAAAATCAATTGCTCACAAACAGACAATTGCATTGCAATATTGATCATCTAAAATCGGTGACCTACCACAGTCGCCTTCGTCTAGATTATTTCACACTGAACGATGAATTAAATATAAAAAACAAAAACAAAATACATACCTCGAAAATTTGGTGCAGAAGGAACGATATTATTCAGTCCACAGTTTGGAGACGATCAACAATTACTCGAGGACAACACATACATTTATTTCAGCCAGTCCAAGTCTTTATCGCAGCAACAAAACGCTTTGACATGTGGACGATGTTTCGGATCGACCCCCCTTTTTTAACTACACCTTCAGGTGTGAAAATATGACACTATATAATTGGTATTTTATTATGTTAAGATTGTTTATATTTTTGACACACGATCGAGATTATCCCCTATCGGTTATAACGACCAATTGCCATATAATGTTCATTTAAAAGTAACAAAACCACACAAGAACGATATAACAAAATGGTTCTTCTGCAATAACATCCATAACTACCTGATTTATGTTGCCTTTTTATCTTTAGTAAGCTTCAGCATGTAACACAAGTAACATTAGCCTCATTTATGCTTATCTTTAAAGGAATGAAATGTTACAAATCTTCATTTCATGTGCCTTTATGTAATGTAATATATTTTTTAACCCTACATATATGTTTACATATGTTTAAATTATTATTAATTTTTGCAATATGTATATTTATCACATGCTTTTCCCTGTTTCCCATGCAATGCAACCATTACCTACTTTTTTATATTACACATGTGTAATACAACTTTTGTAAGCGTTTTCATTGGCTTAGTTTTCGTTTATTGACCAATCGCATTGTTATTTTGCCGTCACGAAATGTAAACAACATTCGGGATTTATCATTATGTTTGCGTAAATATTTATTTAATTTGCACATTTAAAAGCGTGTGATCAAACAGATCTGACACTCTTTGTCAAATCATACCATATTTATTCAACTCGTCTAGGAAATTCGTTAGTAAGCTCGCCAAAGGCTCGCTTTCTAACAAAATTCCTGAACTCGTTTAATGAAATATGGTATGATATGACAACTCGTGCCAGATCCTATATATATTCCATACTTGGTGTAAAAAGCCGCCCTCTTTAGGTTAATTTTCCATGACAAGCATATTAATAACAATCGCTCTCAAGAATATGAAAATTAATTAATTATCCACGTATATGCAACAGAAAATGTTTGCAACATAAGCTCTTGTTAAATCTGAATATATTTTAACCGATCGAACGTTTCATGTCCTTTTTTTAACTTTACACGCGTTTTTTGATTTGCATTGAAGGTAAACCTCCGATTATAGCTCATTTGCCGACTGCATAAATTATATTGCCCTTTTTATGCTAGTTTTCAGTTATATCTCCATATCATTTTCGTGGACCTTAAGTTTAACTGTTGGCCTTAAGATGCATTACAGTGACCGGCAAGCTAATCTATACAACATTCGATGGCAAATTAAAAAAATCAACGAACGAATCTTTCTTGAACCATCACGGACAAAATAAGTTAATGATCGTTTGAAATACCCCAGTTTAACGCAGCGTGAAATTTATATGCATCATTTCATAAGTTCTTTTCAGCTTATACACAAATGCCTTATTGTCGTTCAAAAACAGCCATTCGCACGTATTGCCTTTAGGAAAACGTGTGTTAGATCAATCCGTCGATAGCCTAAGTAATATTGAAATTATCGTCATCTTCTTTCAGAGTAAGAGGGAGAGAGGGAAAGAGTTAAGGAGCGGTATAAGTGCATACTTGTATTTGTACATCGTGGATTATAAAGCAGATACAACATCGTATGAAACTTTAAATACTAATGAATCAGATAGTTATCTCTTGAGAGGTTTTGATTTTTAAATAGTACACAATATCACCGGCAGGCTGAGGATATTACACTGGAGTAAAGTTGAGGTCATGCGAAAGAAATTATTTTTTTCCTTAACTTTTGTTTTCATTGCTTTGATATTGGGAACAACTGGACAAATATAGTTTCATAAAACATATCTGTTTGCGGCTGCATGGAGAAGTGTTGAGGAAGTAGGTATTTGAGAAACATTCGCGGTCGGAAAGAACCTGAAGTAGAAACTGAACTAAGGACTTGCCTCTCATTGCTTTAAACATGACCGTTGTTCTTCTGCTGTGCATCATCGCGTCGCAATTGACCCTAGTGCTGTCCAGTGCAGGTATGTACAGTTTAAATTTTTACTACAATGAAGTCATAAATACATATTTTATACATTATGTTTGAACTTTATATATATACTTTGAACGTTTTCTCTTTTTGTATGACTTTTATAATGCATGTACATTTTACTGAATCTAAATACTAAAGCAGGAGTCAGCTTTTATGCACTTATACATATATTTTTAGTTTTTCATTTGCCACTCATAAGCAAA
The DNA here is from genome assembly GCF_020536995.1 of Dreissena polymorpha. Lineage (NCBI taxonomy): Eukaryota > Metazoa > Mollusca > Bivalvia > Myida > Dreissenidae > Dreissena > Dreissena polymorpha. The sequence goes on along the minus strand of NC_068355.1, from coordinate 85,986,806 downwards.
AATATCACAAACGATTTATATTCCTAATTCTGAAGCTCGTTCTGAGAATACTTATATTTGATAATAACGAATTCATTGATATCCAATGGACCTTAAACGTTAGTTTATATACATTATTCCATATTTGCTTATTTGACCATTCCTCGCATTGTTCTAGATCAATAAATAATGTATTTAGAAGAGGTTTAAGTAAAACTCCAAAATTAAGCACGAAGGAAATGTTAAACATCTAAGGGTTTTTGTTTGTTCTAAGTCGTAAGTCTCATAATATTTTGGTAAATACCGACCAGGCCTTAAGTAGCATTGTTTGCGTTATAATTATTGTGAGCATAGCATATGATAAGATGTTGTTTTTTCATAAGGGGACATATATAAAGTGAAAATTGCCTACTACGTTGTCCTCTGACTGCCGAGATGTTTCGGAAAGCTTTTTTTTCAATATTCAATGCCTCTGCGTCATTCCGACAACATGGAGGGCACTTTATATATTTGAATAAGAGTTATAGGGGTTACTTATTTAAATACAGCATCAAAACAATTTCAATTTTAAGACATCTTTTTTAAAGATTTTTTTAACTCAGCGTATTGATTTGATGCAAAAATCATTTTAAAACAAAAACAATTAAAATATGCAATTCGTTAGTTTCCGTGTTGTTTACAGTATGACTGTATTTTTATTGCGTCAATATTTAAGAAAGTAAATACAATTACTCTTAACTAGTGTATTGTTTTTAAAATCAAAATTAAAACAATCACTTTACACATGCATTATTTTAACAGACAAAACAAATTTAGTCAATTAAGGATATATATGAAATCCAAACATCCCGAAAATTAACTCTTGACGTCAATTTTGGCAAATTTGTAAATACTGACATACACGATAATCAAGTTGCCCTGAAGTTTTAGTTATTGATTGCCGTTTGAATTTAATGCGCTGTTTCAACAATATTGTTACCCTAATAGTCCTTTTTGTTAAATGTGATAACTGAAATATAAAGTATGTAATGTGATATTGAAATAATTATTTATAATTGTTCAAATTTATTATAATACTTTACAACTGGTGAGGTATTTACAGATTTTTTGTCTATCATCTTTTGCATTAATTCGCATTTGCAGTAAAGCGTTTTTATTACCACTTTTTAAACGTTTTATCAGGTTAACTTAACTTCCAGATCAGCATCAACGTAAGCCTAAACACATGTTCTACGTGTCAAATCGAATTTTCTAAACTAACAATGTGTCAATTATGAAAAGAAACATTTTCGTTCAAGGAATTTGTAATCGTGTGCGCAAACCGCGATAAGATAAAACATTATTAAGGATAGAACATCGTTTTGAAATATATTGATGAATAAGATGTAAATTTTATATATGGTAATACTTATTTCATTATTATTTATTTTCCTATATCGATGTATAATCTTTTACAACTTTATAACTGTTTAAGCCCATTGCAATAAGTTATAACAATCTACTCTTTAAACAAATTATTTATTGCTTTGCCAATTGATGGCTCAGATTTAATGCCCTAGTTTTTAAGAAGTTTTCCCAGTAAAGCATGTTTTGATGATTGCATCATAACGGAATTGTTGGTGTACGCATCTACAAGGTAGCTTACAAACGCTTAATGGACAGATAAAAGTACGTTAGAATAACATACCAATCAATCATAAATACCACTTTCATTTTTACTTTCAAAAGTTTCAACAAATTTGCTTACAATAAAAAATGAGGTTATATAATAATACAAAGTTAGCCTTTTAAGGTCCAATTTCGTGGATTTCAGTTAATTGTAAAGCTGAAAACTAATATATGTTAATCCACCAAATATTTGATTTTTAAATTTCCTTTAAATTCCATCAATGACAAAAGACGAAGCAAAAAAACAACATTTGCGAAAATAAAAAATTATGATGTAATGTTCAAAATAAAGAAAACAGAGAGCGTTTCAACGGGAAGAAAATATTTTTAAATATTGATCCCCTGTTTCGAAGGGGAAAAACGCTAAACCGAATAGAACATGATTGTATGCATGACACATTTGTTCGGCGAATGATAATGTAAGATAAGTTGATAAAAATAAGATTCACAAACGAATAAATTTATTTTTAAATACATTGCTTATGTTAAACATATGCTATCACAGAGTCGATCGGTCCTCGGACAATGAAGTTTGCATCTGCTTACAAGCAATGGGATGGATTGAAAGATTCGCACACACACACAAATTATATTTGTCATCGCGCATGCGCCGACTGACAAATATACGTTCGCGTGTAATTTAAATATGGAACGGCTCATGCAAAATCAATCAGCTAAAACTGACATATAGAAAATGTAAAACTGGCAAAATCATGGACATTGTTACACACACATTTTCCAAAATGATTTCATGTGCTGCCTCACCAAGCATTCCTTAAAAATATGTTACTATATATGAGGTCCATCGATGTACACAGGATGAATAATGAACTTCACAATATGAATCGGAACCGGAAACGATTGTACTGAATCGCAAAGTGAAGAGATTAACTTTCGAATTGCGCAAAAACAAACTACTTCCATTGTCCATAGCAAAAGCCGATCATAACAAAAAGATAATAATGTATATTATATCAAATCAACTCATACAACATCACTGCCAAGAAATAGTTCCAACTGACAAAATGTCTTAACTTAAATGTCCTTAGATAAAGCTCAAATTTTTATATTAACAACTATTGATAAAGAAAATAAAGGAAACGAAACATACTGACCGCGTTCGTTAGTGAAAAATCAATAGAAGAACGTGTCGACCATTATCACCCTTCCCTTTCTTAGTCAGCTGCTACCGTTATATACACAGTTGTCATTAAGAATCATATCATAAGATGCAATATACGTACAAGAACGCTCGAATGACAGTGGCCTGGGTTCAATAAGCCCAAGTCTCTAAAACGAGGGGTCAAATGGATAATCACCCCATTACATCTCTTTTTCAATGATTGTACGGAGGTCTAAGCCGTTTTGCGTGTTAAATATACATATTTCGACAGGCTATCGTATCAATGTCTTGTATCTAAATTGTCTCCACTTGATATAAGTGGCTCTCTTCTGGATTGTTGTTCCTCCCACATCCCTAGCTGGAAACAACGCGTTGCCTTTTCGAATACATGTTCTCCCTGGTTTTATCACTTCGGATGTCCCTCCAGGATCCATAGCTCTTTTTCGATATGTTGTCTACCAAAGCATTGAACAGTTTTCTGTCTCGAATCAATTCCTTGACAAATATAGTTTTACTTTTATTTTGATGTTTATTTTAAATAAGTAAGATCGCATTAGCATCTTGAAATTACCCTTTCAGATGATTACAAATGTGGAATTCGTATCTCCATTATGGCTTGCAAGGCTTGAAAAGGATTCTCCGTTCTTTTATCCGTTATTATATCGCGCACGTTAAGTGCGCATATATCTTCAATGAACCGAACAAATTGACGCTAAACAAAACGAGGCTGCAATGACTATACAGGGACAACCAAATGTTGTAGCCTTTACCGTCCTCTGGCTGATCTAAGAGAGAATCTATAACCAATTTTCGAAAATATGTTTTAAGATGAAAAATGATCTTAATCTAAATACATTTCAAACCTTACACCTGCCGATCTTTATTGCAGCTATTCGCTCCGCAGCAATAATGGCATTATTTACAAAAAAATCAGCAATAAGAGTCTGAAATTTCTGCCAAAGCCCACACAAAGCAATTACTCACGAACAGACACACTCGAGATCGCATATGCATAACAATATTGACAATCTGAAATCGGAGATCTTCCACATTCGCCTTCATCTAGATTATTGCACACTGAACTACGGATCATGTGCACATTTATATTATGTTATATATTTTGAACCTGCAAATATGTTTTAATATGTTTAAATTTAAACGAATTTAAATCGGAATTTTAAATCTATGCATATTTTGACATGGATACATTTTTGTGAATTTTTGTCATTATTGTTATTGTAATAAATCACACAACATTTTTGTGTTAATGGGGCCTTTTAACGTTTTGGTAAATTGACAAAATAAAAAAAAGTTGTTTCAGATTCGCAAAGTTTTATTTTAGTTATGATATTTGTGAGGAAACAGTAATACTACATGTATGAACACTTACCATGCTCTAAAATAGTCATTATATGCATCTTTTGACGATTTAAAAATCTGAAAATTGTAAAGCGTTGCAACGCGAAACGATTAAATAATTTGGAGAGTTCTGTTGTTGTCGTTATATTTTGTGAAACTACGAGGATTGCTTATATAAAGTATATTTACATCCTTCATTGTATGTTTACGGATGGCCGAGTGGTCTAAGTGATAGACTTTTACTCCAGGACTCCAGGGGTCAGTGGTCCCAGCCCTGTTGAGTGTTAGTGTTTAAAAAAAAATTATTCTTGATTTTTTTTCTGGAGCTTTTTAGATCCAATGATCAATATAAATCATTTCATGTCAAACTTTTATGCATGCCAAAATCTGCGAATGGGGCCCTTGTAGTATAGTGTTTCAATTTTTTGAACACATATAATTTATTCCATTCTTGGTTTTAAAAGGCTGCCCTCTTTAGGTCCTTTCCCATGGCAGGCAACTTTAATAACAGTCGCTCACTCGAATTAACAATAAATGCAATATCCACGTATATGCAGCAGAAAATGTTCGCAACATAAGCCCTTGTTAAATCAGAATAAATTTGAACCGATCGAATGTTTTGTGTCCTATTTATTTTTATCTTTGTAAACGTTTTTGATTTGCATTTGAGGTAAACCTTCGATTAATGCTCACTTGCCGACTGCATTTTAAATTGCCTTTTTATGTTAGTTTTCAGTTATATCTTCATATTATTTTCGTGGAACTTAAGTTTACTTTTTGGCCGTCACATGCATAACAGGTATCGGCAAGCTAAAATACACTCAGATTTGATGGAAATTTAAAAGTTCAACGAACGAATCGAGAACACTCTTGGACAAAATAATTTAATGATCGTAAGAAATACCCCAGTTTAACGCAGCGTGAAATGTATATGCACCATTTCATAAGTTCTTTTCGGCTAATAAACACATGGCTCATTGTCGTTCAAAAACAGCCATTCGAACGCATTGCCTTTAGGAAAACGTGTGTTAGATCAATCCGTCGATAGCCTAAGTAATATTGAAATTATCGTCTTCTTTTTTCAGAGTAAGAGGGAGAGAGGGAAAGAGATAGGGAGTGGTAAAAGTGAATACTTGTATTTGTGCATCGCGGTTTATATAACAGATAAAACATCGTATGATACTAATAATACTAAATGAATCAGAAGCGTTATCTCTTGAGAGGTTTTATTTTTTTTTAAGTACAAAATATCACCGGCAGGCTAAGGATATTAATCTGGAGTAAAGTTGAGGAACTGCAAAATAAATTTTTTTTTCTTAACTTTTGTTTAATTATTTTAATGTTGAAAACAAAAGGACAAATATTGTTTCTTAAAATATCTGTTTGCGACTGCTTAGATATGTTTTGAGGAAGTGGGTATTTGAGAAACCATTCACAGCCGGAAAGAACCTGAAGTAGAAACTGAACTAAGGACTTGCCTCTCATTGCTTTAAACATGACCGTTGTTCTTCTGCTGTGCATCATCGCTTCGCAATTGACCCTAGTGCTGTCCAGTGCAGGTATGTACAGTTTAAAAGTTTACTACAATGAAGTCATTAATACATATTTCATACATTATGTTTGAACTTTATATATAAACTTTGAACGTTTTCTCTTTGTGTATGATTTTTATAATGCATGCACATTTTACTGAATCTAAATACTAAAGCGTAAGTCAGCTTTTGTGTATTTTAAATTTAAAAAATATGTTTTTATTCTACATTTGCTACTCAGCAGCAATAATGTCATTCACGATTTGTATTCTTATGCTGAGGATACGTATACTTGAGAATAAGGAATTCGCTGATATACAATATACCTTAAAGTTCGTTTATATACATTCTACCATATTTGCTTATTTGACCATCCCTCGCAATGTTCTAGATCAACAAATAATGTATTAAGAAGTGGTTAAAGTAAAACTCCATTAAGCACGTAGAAAATGTAAAACATCTAAGGGTATTTAGTTTTTTCTTAATCGTAAGTCTCATACTATTTTGGTAAATACCAAACAGGCCTTAAGTAGCATTGTTTGCGTTATAATTATCGTGAGCGTTTATTTTCACCTTTTTAAAAATAAATAGATATTTGTATATCTAATTAATAACACTCTTAATTTATGCAGAGCCAATAGCATATGATAAAATGTTGTTTTTTCAAAAAGTTAAAATTTCATTATTTGTTGTCCCCTGACTGCCGAGAAGTTTCGGAAAGCTTTTTTCAATATTCAAGGCCTCGGCGTCATTCCGAAAAAAAATAAGGGTACTTTAAATATTTGAATAAAAGTTATGGGGTTACTTAATTAAATACAGCATCAATTGAAAACAATTTCAATTTTAAGACAATTATTTGTAGATTTTTTTAAACTCAGCGTAATAGATTGATGCAAAACCATCACTTCATAGACAATCCCAGAATTGATAAATTGACCGCCGCCATATTGGCTATCACGTGTCCCTGCCGCCATCTTGGGACTGAAGACTTTGACAGATAATAGCGTTCTACATGGGTGACATGTAGAACGCTGTTATCTGAAACATTCCACACGTCATGTTTAAGGCCGGATTTGCTGTATTTTTTTAAAAGAAATCCTTTCAGTTATGCCTTTGTTTAAAACACAATTATTTCTTTATTGAATTTTTTATTCGAAGATAATTATAAAGGTCATTTCCGCAGTCTGAAGTCAACTTTGTGATTTTTAGCGTTAATAATTCCGCAGATGTTTATAAGCGAAATTTTTAAATATTTATGACCGAGATATACAATTTCTTTGAAAATCAGATATCTGCCTTTGATTAAAACATTATTATTTCTTTATAAAAATTATATAGTTCCAGATATACCCAGTAAGAAATTGTATATGATTAAATAGCGAGACAGATTTTTTTTATTGCATAGTACATATCTTTGTTTTTCTAAAGATTTATTATTTCTTTATTTATATTTCTTATTAAAGTATCATTTAAAGGTAATGTAAAAGCTCTAGCAGAAATAAAATTTGTGATTTTAATTAAAATTGGTCCGGAAATATTTATAAGCGAAACTCTGTAAGATTTCATGTAGAGGCAAACTTTTCTTATTAAAAAGTATATGGTTTAGTCTAATACTGTGTTGTTTTTTATTAATATATTTTATTTACAAATCGCTTTCAAACAAACATCTCCAGCCGGAAAATAAATTTGTGATTTTAAATTAACTAGTCCCGGGGATATTCATTAACGAAAATGTGTAAGATGTCAGAACATGGCAGGTTTTTTAATTGAAACAACATGACACAAATGTCGTCATACGTAAACTTAAATAGTCCCAATAATGTTCGCTACATTCCGTCAACGTATTAATTTCTTTCTTAAATGTTCACGATATAGTTAAGATTTAAAATAAACTATTAAAACACGAACGCAGTGATGTTTTTTTTTCGGTAATTACGGATTGTCAATTAAATTAATTTAATTTAATTTATTAATGGTAAAAAACACCATCTGCGACTGAGGAACGAAAGCATTCCCTCAGTGGGAGACAATGTCCCAATGGTGGATTAAACGTGTTAATTGGTATGTCTGTGACACCATATATCTCCACATGTGTAGATGCTGTTATTAAGATAAGATACCATGCGTCACCTTCTAATAACATGTCAAATGACAATAAAGGCCTTATTCATGATTAGTTTTATCAGAGACGTAGATCTTTGTGTCTGGTTTTATGACTCTTAAACAATGTAGAGGGACCTGCTAACAATATTTATTTAAAAACAAAAACAAAGTCTTATATGATTATTGTACCGATACCAGAAACCATCTAAATTTTCAAATATATTTATTAAAATCGGGTCACTTCGTTTTATTGTTCAGGGACCTATACAAACATAAAGGTATCTGCATTGTTCTTCAGTACCAAGATGGCGGCGCGAGGGGCAATAATCCGGGAGTAATAGATTTCTGGGATTGTCTATACATGCATCATTTTAACAGGCAACACAGAATTAGTCAATTTATGATAAATATGATATCCGAAAATCCCGAAAAGATACCCTTGACATCAATTTTGGCAAATTTGTAAATACTGACATACACGATAATCAAGTTGCCCTGAAGTTTTTGTGATTGATTGCCGTTTGAATTTAATGTGCTGTTTCAACAACATTGTTATCCTTATAGTCCTTTTTGTAAAATGTAATAACTTCAATATAAAGTGTGTAATATGAAATAGAAATCGTTAATTGTCCAACTTTAATATTATACTTTACATCTGGTGTGATATGTTACAGATGTTTGCTATCATCTTTCACATTTATTCGCAATTTGCAGTAAAGCGTTTTTATTCGCACTTTTTCAACGTTTTATCAGATAAACTTTACTTTCAGATTGGCATCAACGTCAGCCTTAACATATGTTCTACGTGTCAAATCGAATTTTCTGAACTCAAAATGTGTCATTTATATAAAAGAAACTTTTTCGTTCAAGGCTTTTGTAATCGTTTGCGCCGACCGCCATGAAATAAAACATTATTAAGGATAGAACATCGTTTTGAAATATATTGACGAATAAGATGTAAATTTTCCATATGGTAATACTTATTTCATTATTATTTATTTTCCTCTATCTATGTATAATCTTTTACAACTTTATAACTGTTTAAGCGCATGGCAATCAGTTGAAACAACCTAATTTTTAAACAAATTATTTATTGATTTGCCGATTGACGGCTCAGATCTAATGCCCTAGTTTTTGAGAACTTTTCTCATTGTAATATGTTTTGATGATTGCATCATAAAGGAATTTTTGGTGCACGCATCTACAACGTAGCTTACATACGCTTTTTCGACAAATAAAGGTACGTTAGAATAAAACACCAATCAAACGTAAAGATTACTTTCATTTTTACTTTCAAAAGTTTCAACAAATTTGCTTTAAAAATGAGGTCATATAATTATTCAAAGTTAGCCTTTTAAGGTCCAATGTTGTGGATTTCAGTTAATTGAAAGCTGTTAACTAATATATGTTAATCCGCCTAATATTTGATTGTTTTAATTTCCTTTTAATTCCATCAATGATGAAAGACGAAGTAATAAAACAACTTTCGAAAATCGAAAATTATGATGTCATGCTCAAAATAAAGAACACAGAGAGCGTTTCAACGGGAAGAAAATACTTCTACATATTGCTCGTCTGTTTCGAAGGGGAAAATACTATAAACCGAATAGAACATGATTGTATACATGACACATTTGTTCGGCGAATGATAATGTTATTTAGGTGATAAACATAAAATTCACAAACGAATTAATTAAGTTTTGAAAACATTGCTTATGTTAAACATATGCTATCACAGAGTCGATCGGTCCTCGGTCAATGAAGTTTGCATCTGCGTACAAGCAATAGGATGGATTGAACGATTCGCACACACACACACACACACACACACACACAAATTAATGGTCTCAATCAAATCGCCTGAGTGTAGTTATTTCAACAATAAATAATAATGGTGTTATAATCGACACCTTTCAAGTTTCTTTGCGTCATTGTTTAAGGTTTCACAGAAATGTTAGAAGAAAATAGCCAAAACCAATAGTTGCCCTGGTATAGCTGGTTTTAATATTACTGATAAATAATAAGATATTTTACTATTTAACGTTCAGGTGAGTGTGACAAGAAAACGACTGTTATTTGAGTTATTCAATAACATGTCTTTCTATTTTACTTAGTCAATTATTGAGATGCAATTGATATGTGATATAAATTTCGAAATAATCAAGTTTAGCACCGTTGAAATGACATATAGCGCCTTAATAGAAATCAAGCACAATAACAAACACTCTTTACGATACACTTATTTGCTACAAATATGTTTGTCTTTTTATTCTAATGAAACCTTAATATGATTCGACCGATTAAACAATTTACGCATATTTCCTTTCATTGTGACAAAAGTTTTGGATTTGCATTGGAGAGAAACCTGAGATTATATCTATTTAGATTGCCTTACTGATAAGAGTATTATGTCAGGTTGTGTATTAGGTATGTGGCCTTCAGCAATAATCTTCAATTGCATAACGAACTTACTGTATACTCCGTATAGCCCTGTCGTAAAGGCATATAGCCCTGTCCGTCCGTACGCCCGGCATTCCGTTTCAAGAGTTTTTAGATACTTACCTGATTGGTTGTGTATGAGTCTACCTACATGACTTACAGATCATTTTCAAGTATCGTTCCGGTCCATTGATTTTTTATAAAGTGACGGTCTTATTCTTTGAATTAATTCCAAAACGCAATCATGTTTTATTAAACAATCTTTGAACTTTAAGTTTGGAAAGTCGATGAGGTTTACAAACATTCATTTATCTTCATAGTTATAATAATATAATTAGATCAAATAATACTGATACATGTTTTTTTAGATTTTCAGATAAAAGTACAAATAGAACCCCTTGACGATGTCATTACTTTCCTAAGATCGCTTTAATTGCAGCCGTGAAGACGTCTTTATTATTTTCTAAAAGATAATTTATCATCAATACTAATAAATTAATACGATTATGTATAGTTTACATTTCGAATATGATAAAGAACAGTAAAGGTTTACTCAGGTAAATGACGTGACGATCGGATGCTTTTTAAGTGGGCTAGTTAAATTTCATCTTGTTTTGACAAGAAAATGGTGAAACCGGATACAATTTAGTCAAATGTTTTCATTCTAAGTGGGTTCTTACATCACAAACGATATGACTTATGCGAATATTCAGGAGCGCTAATGTTGCACGCTACTTACCCGCTAAAACGTACGATCGTCACCGATGAATGAGTTTGTGCTTTCACAGAATGTTGTCAAATTGTGACTTTTATTATAAATTATAAATCAAAATCTGTGCTCATAACCGAGATATTAGATTTTTTTTAAGTATTGCGTTAGAATAGGTCCCATGTGTTTTCACATGTTATCTTGCATGCATTAGAACTATACATTATTTCAGTGCATCCATATTTATATTAAAGTGATATTATGCAGGGGGGGCCTGCGTATACGGGAGCTCACCGCGTTTAAGTGAGAACGTTGTTGCAAAACTTCAAAGATGGCGTCGTTTTAGTGTTTTTCGTGAAGGAGTAGCGGATATTTTCATCTGGTAAGCAAGTTTATATTTATATTTCTTTTGAATGAATAAGCCCCTTCGGCTCTACGGTGTTTGTGCTCCCCTCGGTTTTTTGTTTCAATACCGTAGACGTCGGAATAAAAAAGTTATTATAGCAAAACCGTCGACAAATTTGTTGTTTAATTTCTTGACCTTCGAGAGGTTGGATGTTCGAATATCATTTTCTCTCACAATAAACAGTATTTGTACATGTTTACAGTAAAATATAACATAAATCACGATTATTTTATTATCTCGACGCGTTTTTATGTCTATTAATTCATTTAATGCCGAATTATAACGGTTTAACCCCCCCTTTTTGGAACTAAACTTCCTTTTAAGCACATTTCGGTACCTGACTTCCAAATGATAAACAGCTATTTCCTATGTTAGAAGGTTTTATGCGAAATAACTTTCGTGTATGAATTCCGCATTGGTGCGAGTGTTTTGAAAATCATTTTCACTCGAGAAGTTATCAAGTTATCTTTTTTTATTAATTGTTATATTATTAGTTTTTATTATTGTATGTTTTATCGCGTACTTAAAGCTAACATTTAGTGTGTGTAAAATATAAGACATTCGACGGTATTATTAACACAGTGTTATCCTTACCTGTTTATTTTAACACATATGGACATACTTATGTTTGAATATGCATCAAACGGGATACTATGCCTACTAAACGGAATACAATGCTTACTATTTCCAGATATCAAGACGCCAGTTATATATGTCGAGGATACCAAGATTAAAAAAGACGGCGTAACGAAGTGTGTACCGCTCTAGAAAGCGAAAGGTACATGAAAACCCACCAATCAAACAAAAAAGATTACGTCGAAGTACCACGCCAAACAATCACATGTACGTGCAATATAAGTCTAATGAAAAACAGAAAAGAGTAAAGCCGTTTCGATACTAGTATAAGGTTGCTGTAACCAAATACTGCCATTGTTGCGATTCGGAATACATGAAGCAATTTGGAATACCTGACACCTGCTTAGAAGATGCATATCGGTGGATGCATTTTTTAAATGAAAACTTAAATATTAATTGTTTATTTAATATAACGACATTTGACAAGTTTTACCATAACGATACTGATACATGTATGTGACTTTGATGTGACAAATTTTGGACGACCTTCTTTTAAACCAGTTCTGAGTTGGTCACTATATTATAATCGCAAAAAGTGAATTTGTAGTGGATAGAAAGATTTGTGCAAATGCAATACACGATATGATTTCAGAAGAAGTGGTCAATATATACATGTATTTTTTTCTCTTTTATACATATGTGAATACATATTATTTAAGACTGTTGTATTGAGGGAATAAAGTATTGGTTCACATAGAAAGATTATTTCGTTTGTTCCTAACATTGCCTTCTAATCGTAAGTTAATATGTCAAATGCATAACGAATTCATTCCGACCCAAATCTTTTTTTTATCATGTATGTAAGTGCTGAATACAATTGAAAATGTATGCAGAGAAATCGTTGGAAGAAATGACGTAACACAGATAATGGTTTATTTTCATAAAAAAGTCAGAAACTAGCATGAAATATACGGAACAAAACGTGTAATTAAGTAGCACTCATAGCAATTATATGTCAGACTTGTCTATGTAGAAATAATAAAATTAAAAAAAAACAAAAACACACATAATACATCAGCTGTACATTTTTTGTTTGGTTCGTTTGTTTTATTTGCTGTTTAAGTCCGGCTCTGTTCAAATACTCTCTGTTGCATATTCTACATTTAAATTCGTGTGGTCCATGAATGGGGAATGGTATTCCAGTCCTCCGCTAATGTTAAATTCCTAATTACATAATTTTATACTGCAACGAAAGATGCACTTTATTATCGCCCTTTAACCTTCGTCATCTGAAAAGACAGTAAAAGAATGGCTTAAGAAAATTTCATATCAGAATAAGGTCGACACGTCATAAAATACGTTTAATTAATAAAAACATTACTGAAAAGGCTGATAAACATTATTATTATCTCGTACATTAGCCACCCCACAACCCATCTTCTTTAAAATCGGTGAGTTGATTCAGTTGGTCGGCAGGTTTTGTGTACAACATTTGTATAATTCTACAGTTAAATGATTAAGAAAACACTTATATTGCACCACATAAAATGCTATAAAACTATAATATTGAAGTACACATATGCACTTTATTTTAGATGGGTAGGTATTTTGTGTCAATCTCTTTCACATATGAAAGAGCTGTTGGTCATTTGGAAGTCATGTTATGCTGCTTTAAGTAAATATAGATGCATGACTTAATTTAGATTAAGCAAAATAAAACACTAGGTATTTGCCAAGATTCATAAGAGTCAAATATATACGAGAAGCAAGAGCGTAATCGTGCGCAGCGAGACTTGCTCATATAGAATTGAACCTCTCATGGCTTTCTTTCGAAATTATTTCATGTCTCCGAACTAATATGCTATACGCCCGGTGTTTTTTTAATATGCGGATAAATGCTCCGTTTTACATCAATAACTAATGCACGCATAAATATTTTCAAAAATTAATACCGGGTTAATGTTCACCGACATTTTTCATACAGATTTGATATAAATATTATAGAGCTGAACAAAAAAATACATTAAACCCTGTTTTCCCGGCACACGCGCTGGGCATACACCTTTATAAAAACGCTATACAAATTCCAGTACTTGTGCACTTTATAGATTGTAAAAAATGACGGTTGAAATCCGTACGTGGGAATTTTTCTGGTAACCAAGAGCAACGTCAACGTTCATGAAGCCTTTCATTCATAAATGCATATATGCGTCGGGTGTCAAAACCAGCATCACTGGATGTAAGATCTATTTTTGACCTGCATATTATCCGCTGCTGTGTGCACCCGCCAATTAGTTTAAAATGGATTCCGAACCGGTACGTAGTTAACAGAACATCAGGAAATAATATCCCTTCCAAAAAGGGCGCTATGCTGCTTAATAGTACATGTATATTGCAAAAACGTGAAGCTCCCCACGTATAATGTCGCAGTTTATAACAATACAAGTTATGTTTCATCGTTTGTAATGTAGCTTGAGTTTTCGTATCTTTGAAAAGTATGAAAGAGGTATACATTTAAACAGAGGAAACGTTCTTTAAAACATTTATATCAATGGTAAATTCAATCACGACAGAAAGTTCGTGTATTTGGAAGTCATGTTTCAAAATGTGCTTAAAAGGAAGTCAGTTCCAAAAAGAGGGGTTAAACCAATAGTTTTTGGCAATAAATTAGTTATAAGAGATAAAACGGCGTCGGGAAAATGAAATAATCATGGTTTTAGTTATATTTTACCGCACACGTGCATCAATACTGTGTATTATTAGAGAAAGTGATATTTGCACATCCCATTTCTCGAACGTCACGTAAGGAAACAACAGATTTAAGAAATAGCACGATACACAACTCGCATGACCCAGTTTACAATGATCATGCAGTCTTTAAGACTGAAATCTTCACGGAGTAAAGGGCATCTTCCCTACAAAGTTCATGTACATCGATACCATAATTCAATAAAACGCATGAAAAAATATTATTACCGTTCTTGTCGTTACATTATGCATCAAGACTAACTGTCCAGCGCCGTTTGAAACCTTTGTTTACATACATTTCAACTAACTGACATTTTAAACAAACGAGTGATTTCATTGGTCCAATGCGGAGGTGTGTCTTTACAACTGGAGATTTCATTCATAAAGACTGCATGATCATTGTCAACTGGGTCATGCGAGTTGTGCATCGTTTTATTTCTTAAAAGTTGATCCAGCATTTGTAAAAATATTGCAAGACAAATACATTTCCAGAAAGAAAATTTATTTCTGCGTTGAATAAGACCGAGATCGTGAAAATCGCTGCACAATTGATGAAGATATGGCTGTTCAAAGCGATGCACCCCGTTTTGGGGTGATTTTGAGTTGCATACCTTGTTATATATATTTGATAGTGATTTTTTTTCAGAAAAGATAATTTTTCGTTATAATATGATTATTTATCATTCAAAATGATGTTTTCACTAATTAATATCATAGCAACACGCTAACCACCTGTGGTACAGTCCTCTAAGCCGAGCGGAAGTGTCTTTGTATTAGGATCGGAGTTAGTGTTCGTGTGTCGTATGAACGAATCTGCACTAAAACAAAATTTAGATTCACATTGTACATCGAATCATTTCTGTCGTAAGTTTTCAAAACTTAAGAACGGTTGATATTCAAATACATTAGTTTTCTCTTTCCGGGATATTGTTTTTGTATGTTGATGCTGCATTATCAAATATAATTGTATATGAAGTGAAAACACTAAAAATAAACAACGGTTGCGAAAGACATATAAGCATAGCATATACTGTTAGATGCGCATAATATCACTTTAATATTCATCGTCATATCAATTATTTATTAATCAAAAGACGTATTTATTTGATACTTACCATTACTCATATTGTTTGGATGACGATAAACATGTATAGTTTAAGAAAACATACAATTTATGTTTTGTTCTGTTTTACTTGTTTCCTCGTTTTTGTAGGGAATTTCTGGACGTACAAAGGTTCACTGGGTAACTAAACATACTTTTTATTAGCAAGTAATTTTTAAATTTAAAAATACTACACATACAAGAAAAACGTTGCTTATTGTTAATAAAACTGACTGTGTTTTATTTTGTTTTGTGTCGTACTTTCATTCGTTTGTTTACGGATAATTTCTAGTGTGCGAATATTCGAATACATGCACTTCTGTATTGGTATACAACTAAACAGCGCAGAACTGTCAGACTTGTATGGAATTTATTTACCGTTTGAGCTGTGTAATGTATGTTCAATTGAGTTATTCTTTGTTAAGTTATACTGGTTAAACTAGCACTTATTTATATCATTTTCGCTATACAAAAGCTTTAGCAACTCGTTTACCTCGCTCTATCAACAATGAATGATTCCATAGCAACCCGTTTTACCACATTTTTTATAATCGAATACCTGCAGGCGCGGACCATTGGCACCTGGACTATCCGCACTGCGGAGGCATACGACAGTCTCCTATCGACCTGCAGACCCGAGATGTTGTCGTCGACCAGACTTACCTCTCACCACTTGTCTTCTCCGGATATGACCGGGTCTCTAACCTCTTTTTTAGGCTCGAGAATAACGGGCACACGGGTGAGTGTTTACCGTATAATGTATTTTATTCTGTGCTTTTATTCGTACTCAATCTGTACACATCGGAGATGTTGATAAGAGTTTTCGCATTGATATATCTTTTTGTTGCGTCATCAGAACTTAAAACTCGTGGAAACGATTTCAAACAACGCTTAAACCGGTGTTTCAAATATGTACTTATTCTTTTCATCGTAATTTATTCTATACATACTTGAACGAGCACACTTAAGTTTTCTTGCTTTGTTGCATCATTTATAATACTAGGAGCGGTAACGTCGTCCGCTGACAGTGCTTAAACAAATATGTATACAATTGTATTTCCTCCAAATACACGAAGAGACGAGTTAAAAAACTGACACAAGATTACATTAGTTAACCAAAAGCATAGGCATAATATGTATACATAGTACAACACACTTTGTCAGCGATCAAAAGAGTTAACATTTGAATTATAAACACAGTAAACCTACTATGTTTGAACTTTTATTTATAAGCATGGGGTTTAATAAAATTTATATTGTGTCAGGAAAATTACCCCCAAAGTGCAAACAACTATGCAAGGTTTTTGCGCTGTCAGCGTTGTTTTTGTTCTCATATTCCACCAGTTGAATTAATATCACGTGAGTTGGTCTAAAGGACGCTGGTTTGCAGTGATTTGATTAGCTTTATCCGCGGTGCTCGGAACCAAATGATTTTAGATAATTAATCAACGTTCACAATGTCTTAAGTAGAAGGTAAAAATTAAACTAGATGACCAAATTACGTGAAAACAATCTAACAAAAACGTTTTATCTACTAGCCTAGCAACGTCCAGGCATAGAAACAAAATAACATAACAATTAAGTCCATATGTAAAATTTCGCATATAAAGAGGAACAAACCTGGAGTTAGGCGAACAAATTGCGTCCGATGGCGAGTATGGTTGAACTATACGTTTTTTTCGCAGCAATATTTTCAGAAACAATATGTATTGTCCATTTCCAGATTTACATCAGTGCGAACATTCCATGTTGTTGTGGCAAATGCAACCGTTTAATATGCACATAGTTCAATAATGACAACAACCTCAGAGGTTTAAGAAAAATCATTGTTCTTAACTTTTTGACTTTGTAATTGTGTCAATCTGAGAAAGGGTTGCTAACTAATCAAATTAGCATACACTTTATAAATCTAGATTTACCAAACACATGTTCACTGAAATTATTATGATGCTAATAATATAATTTCTTCAAAACTATACTTCACAATAGTTTAGAGCATAATGCAATATACTCTTGACATAAAAATGAACGTGTACTATCGATTTATCAAGCATACATTGACATAATTTAAATTTAAAGCAATTTGTTCATGTTATACTTTTCCACACAAAATCATTCTCTAATCTGAAATGTACTGAACAACTAACTAACTTAATAATTGTATGAATAAATATACGACTAAACGAATGACTAACCAAAGATAGCAAAAGACGAAACAAACGACGAAAATGATACAATGTAAATACGGGACGTTTGATAATCATACACGGGTAAACATGTTTACAGAAACAAATGCTGTATTATGACGATGAAATGGCTTATCCAAAGACGTAGCTCTGTTAAATTGACATCTTTATCGAACGGCGTTCTTCACGATACACTGTTGATAATATTTTATAATTCATAACTCAACTTTTGCCATTTGTATACACTTTTAAAACGTATTATTATTGGCATCTCATGATAAACCTTAACAAAAAGACTCTGTCTGCTGTTCGCTTTTACGTCAAATACATCGTTGGAAAACATTTATCAGATCCACTTTCTGAAATTGTCAGATTGTATTTAAGCAAATTGATTATGAAACCATGTTCTATTATTTTTTCATAATATAAACCTAGGATTGGTGGTTATGATGTTTGACAGATAAGGGACTGGTCAATTAAACAATCGCAAAACACGTCATTCTGTTATAACTTTTGTCGAGCGAATCTGATGCGACCCTTGTGTCCTTTTCAGTGCAGGTGGGCCTAAACGACAAGACGATGGAGATTACCGGTGGCGGCCTGGGGGCCACGTTTGTCGCCGAGCAGTTCCATTTCCACTGGGGTGCAGTTGATGAGCGGGGCTCAGAGCACTCAGTCAATGGCCGTCACTTCCCCATGGAGGTGAGCAATTATGTTCTGTTTTCCTGTGCACGTATAAATAAACATTATTAAGTCATTTTTAACGTTAGTGCAAACGATTTCAAAACTTAATTTGATGTTTTAAATACTATGCTTTGTAAGCTTTTAAATAGAAAGCATTATGCTTATTAAAATTTGAAATAGACTATATTTTAAAATAATGTAATAAAACTTTAAACTAATTATTTGGCGCACAAAACTTTTTTTAGACTACGAGCAAAATTTGCACTTATAAGGAAATACGACAGAATTGGTTTGTTTAATAAAGACTAAATACAAACTTTTTTGTAAAATCTTTTTGCTGTTATATACACAGTGATTTCCCACTGATATAAGAAAACAGGTTTAATGATAAAAGTACTCCTCGTATACATATTTGTTATATTCTCACGTGTTTTTATTTTTATGTTAAAATAAATTTTGCTAATATGATCGAATGTTACGAAAATGCCGTCGACTTAACCTAGAATACTCACACATTATGAAGGATCTGCAGCAACATTTAGTATAATAGGAAACAAACTAGTCGCTAAGGCCATATAACCTTGTGTGAATTCATCAGTAATTAAGAATCTCTATTTTTCAGATGCACATCGTTCACTATAACAAGAAGTACGGTAACTTTTCCTCCTCCGTTGGCAAATTGGACGGCCTGGCAGTTCTTGGCTTCTTTTTTGAGGTAATTATGTTTATTAGCTTATAATTATGAAAACGATTTATCGACAAAGTATATCTGATTGTTCAAAAGGTTATAATACTTGGATATACAATGTTAAAAATTGTTAGAAACATGTGGCTTTGCTGATTGCTTTATAAATGGTGATACTCTTGATTGTAAAGCATTTCCACATATATTTAAACAAAGATTGATTGGAACTTATAAACAAGACTGGCATAGCTCTGTTGAAAGTAGTAGTGTATTAGATTTGTTACAAAATTGTAAAGATTCTCTGTCATATGAACTATATCTAGATGTATTGCCAATAAGTTTAAGGTTCTTTGTCACTAGAATAAGATTATCTGCACATTCTTTAAGAGTTCAAACTGGTAGATTCGGTAGAAATAAAATACCAAGAAATGAGCGATACTGTCAATGTTGTAATTCCCTTGATATTGAAGACGAGTACCATTTCACTCTTATTTGTCCTTGTTTTAGAAATATACGTAAGAAATATATTAAGAAACATTTTTATGAACGACCATCAATGTTCAAATTTATTGACCTATTGAAAACTGAAAACAGATCTGTATTGATTGAATTTGCAAAATATATTAAAGAAAGCTTGGAAATTAGAAACGAAATTATAAATGCTAACAAAAAGTGACCATCCTCTTTACATGCTGTGTTATGTTATATTGAAATGTCCATTAATTCGTGTTTATATATTATACTGATATACGTGATGTTATAAATTGTCATATAATAATATGTGTATATGATGATGTACTATGTACAAATCAAATAAAATATATGTTCTGTTCTGTTCTAATAAATCAAAACGATTAATTTTGTCATACATATTACAAGGGATATTTGCCGATTGACTTTAAAATAAACAAACAATATCGATACTAAATATAAACGAATTTGTTTTTGGTTGCAAAATAATTAAAATTATATAGAAAGTGTTCCTCTCATTGACACACTTGTTGTTGTTGTTAATGAAATGTTGTGATCTATTTCTGCTGCCGAACTTTCACGTTGTTAATATTTTTACACTTCAACGTTTACAATTATATTGCGTTGATTCAGCGTAGTACACCTACCATTAATATCGTTATATATTCTGTCTTTTGAGGCTGTAAGCGATAGAATACCGTGGTCGTATGTTATTGTGACTTGTTTAAGGTGCTGTCCAATGTTATACTTTCTTGTCATAAATAAAAGACCACTTTCCATTAAAAGGCTTAGGTCCTGCTGGTGCACTTTTTATATTTATTTTTTGGAAGGTTATAGTTAAACAGAAGTACTTTAATGACATTAATTATATCCTTGATATTTTCAGATTGGGCGATTCAATGAACATTTCCAAGAAATTATCGACCATTTTGGCGAAATCCAGTTCAAAAGTAAGCATAGGCCATGCTGAAAGCACCAACACGGTTTGATAAAACACGTAAATACTCAGAAACCGACATCTAATCAAGAGCTTTGCTTGAATTTGTTTTTGTTTCTACACGCGCGAACAATCTCTATTTTAACTGACTTTTTCACTTTTTAGCCGTTTGATTATATTGTTAATAACAGGTAGTATAATGTTCATACACGTCGTCATATTAATTAGACATTCTGACATTTACTGACTCGCTTTACCTAGTGTATATAACTGCATGTTCTTATCGTCACACGTTTTCTTATTTGTTCTGTAAACGACTAGCGACTTATTTTGTTTTAACTATATGAAGTTTTGTCTTCATTTTTTTATTTTGTATTCCAGCTCAATCAGGTAAGGGTTGTCGAAAATATAGAAGTTTGTAAAACAATTTCGTACATTGCTTAGACTTATCCTTTTATATAATGTGTGAATTGTTGCTAAGATACCGATTTAGCACTCGCGAGTATTGTATTTAAGCATGTTTGCTACGATTTGACTCTTTGAATATTATTTATATACATATACAACATAATATCACTAATTCATTAAAAATAAAAAATGCTTTATGTACATGTATACTTGTTTGGCATTTGAGACATTTTATACATTTTGATATGCACCTTTTAAGTATAAAACACTTTTGAGATAATGATATTCTGTATTCAGCAGTATTGGAAAGTCATTAATCAGTTATCATCGACTATCGCGTGCAATTCATTTACGACAATACAGTTTGCAGTTGTAATATTCCATGACATAGCTCCCGGTAGAGCAGAATAGAATAGCTGTTTATTGTTGATTAGTGATAATCCATTTATTAGTTTTAGATCCTTTTTCTCTCAACGATTCATAGAATAGCGATTAATCAGTCACTATTGATTTTCCTTGAATTTGTGATAGTTGGAGTACCATCATGTGATGTTAAATGCAAATATGTGTGTAAATTATGGGTGAGTTCTGTAATGATGTAGAACACTTGCACATGGCATCACACACACACACGCACGCACGTACGCCATCACGCACGCACGGACACACACTTAGTCTTTTTTCAGTTTAAAATATGCTTATTAATATGCATGTCAATGAACTGAAATTTGTTCTTATATCCTGTTGACTTAAAATACAATTAGCTGTCATGTGTAAATACTTCATATCAGCGTACATTTAAAAACTGTTGTTCGGTTGCTCGTGCATTGTTATCCCCCGCCATAGGCGGAGGAATATTGTATCGTGAAAAAATGCTTTTTAATATAAGCTTAGAGCTTTTTTTCCATTAACACATGAGCCAGAGCCATGAAAAAAAATGCCATAGTTGTTCTCAATCATCTGGCGGTGCTTCACATTCAACACCTTTAATCCTAGGGGCTAAGGTCAATATCACACATTGAGGTAAAAGGGCGTTGTCCATCCGTCCGGTCACACATTGCGGTCAAAAGGCGTTGTCCATCCGTCCTGAAAACTTTTGTGTCTAGAAGCACATTGGCGGGGGATATCAATTCAATGAATTTGCTTGTTGAACATTGAAGAACTGAATGCAAATACCTTGATGGGTTTTTTTTTTTTTACTTTTACAGTAATTAGTTTAATGGTAATTTAGATTGGTTCTTTCGTGGTAAATCATGAGCTCAGTGTTTAAGTGTCCATTTTCAATTAATCTTATTGTTATGTTCTTATTATTAGCTCTTGATAAAAGACACGAGGATGGTATTTGTACTAATAACGCTCCTGGAATTTCAATATTCCTATGTTTTTTTTGTAGTTTCTTCCCTTTTTCGTTTCCATAGAGCTTACACATTGATTGTGATTACATCGCTTTTTTAAAAAATAGACATTTCGTTTTAATTATTTTTTATAATGGTTTCCATTTGGATATATATTTTGTAGTTAATATTTTTAATTGTAAAAATTCGTCAGTTTCTATATTTCCCTAGCATAAAAAACGCAATATATTAAAAAGCTAATATGTTTGTTTCTATGACACACGTTTACAATTGAATACAATTATTCACATTTGAAAAAATAATCTTTTCCTGCAATTTCAACTATCTAGCATTATATAATATCTAATTTTAAGCATGCTCTCATTGCATTGACTGCACTTAAATCGTGTGTCTTTCTAACAAGTTTCCATGCATCCATCACAACACAAAACTGAATCTGATTATATTGTATTATTTCAGATCAGCATTTCGATATCAACTCTATCCCTATGATAGACCTGATGCCTGCCCGTCTTACCAACTACTACCGCTACCACGGCAGTCTGACCACACCCCCTTGCTTCGAAAGTGTCACTTGGACCATTTTCAATGAAACCATTGAAATAGCAGAGGAACAGGTTAACACAGATTTAATACTACACATTTGCAAAATGTGCCTCTTTTTGATTAAGTAGATGTCCATGTTTGAACATTACAACTTTACCCTTTGATATCAATCTAAACTAGCAACCATTACTATGTCTTTCAAGAGGGCGGACAAGATGTTCTTTCCTGCTTATATCTTAAGGGGGGGGGGGTATAATATGTTCTATTAAAAAGAATCGATTCGTAATATGTAATACGACGATATTCTTGGCTTAAATGATTATTCAACAGTCTAAATAGTAAAGATATACAACATATATGTATATATAGTAAACTATACTTGTAATTGTTTATATCTGTCTTTTTCAGTATGTTGTAATTTAAGGGACTTGTTCACAGATTTTGGTATGTTTTGAAGTTTGTAATGAAAATCTTTAAATTGATAAATGTGACACTCAGTATAAAAAATGAATACAATTTAAGAAAGGAAAATGTATTTTATACTTTATATAAGCACGTCGTGTAACGTCACAAAATATAAGGATAACAACAGAACTGTCAAAATTATTCAATCGTTTCGGGTTCGAAATGATTTATCATTTTAAGGTTTATAAATCATCAAAGTATGCATATAATGGATATTTGAGCGCATGGTAAATATTCAGTTTTACTGTTTCCTCGCAAAAATATATTTTTTTAATTGTGTCAACTTACCAAAACATGAACAGGTCACTTTAAGGTCGAAAGCAGATAACTTTCTGGTAAGAATATGCCTCTGCTGCTTGTAGTCAATACCTTTTTCTTCTGTTTTTTTTTTGTTGGAACATTGGTTGTTCAGTGTTTTAATTATAGATTTTGTGTCTGTATTAAACAAAGGAACGTTACATAAAATATCTATTTCGACTATATAGGTCTTTTTTTAAGCGTATACCTACTCAAAAACGTCAAAAATCATCGTTCAGACATTTTGTTATCCCAGCTTTATAACCTTTTTCATTTCCAAAGCTTAAATAAAAGACCGAAACATTGTTCAGAGATGATCTTGTACTGACTTCCTCTTAACTCAAATGAGCAACATTTTATTTGATTCAATTTAATTAGATTGCGGATATGCAATTCAGTTGGTAGAATTCCGTACAACCATCTTCGAGAACGACAAGAGCGACGGCGGCGTTTTCATGGATATTTCTGATGACTACCGGCCTGTTCAGTGCATGTTTCGACGCCGACTGTACGCCAGCCACCCATCCCTGAAATACGACATGGCGTCCCCACGAGAAAACGGAAATGACGGTGTCTCCATTCAGCCGACCCGTCTCCTCTTTTGCATGTTTTTGGTTTGCATATGGTGTATACTTCCGTTTTTCTCTTTCTAACAACAATTATACAGTTTCATTGTTAAACCGTTTTTCTATCTACGCTCATAGAACTTGAGAGTAATACTATTTAAAAATAGGATAACAATTGAAAGCTGTTTGCGTGAATAAAAGTTACCCATCCAAATTGCAGAGTACAAAAGTCATAACATCAATGTATCCCCCGAGCTTTTGCGCAAAAAGATGCCAGCAAATTACATGCAGTATACTAAATGTTTGCTTCGCATGGATATATTCTTTACTTTCATATGAGCGATAGTTTTTAATAAAAATAAGATTGAATTTATTTTGAATACGGATTGATTTAGTAACCTTTGAACACTCCGCTATGTTTAGTCCATTAAGCGTCATTAAAAAGATTATTGAGTTTTATAATTTACAAATATCTGTCAATAAGCATTATTATGTGTTTCAATGCACGTGAGTTAATTACACCTTTTTAATTGTCAAACTTATAATGTATTTACTTTTTTTTACAAAATCGGGATGGTTATTTTATGTGTTCAGAACATCTATATTTTCCATGTATTTTGCATGTGTGTACATGGTCTTTTTACAAACCTACTTGTTATTATACTTCATTGTTGTTGTTTTTAGAAACAAAACGTATTTGGAAATATCTTCAATTATGTTATGACTATGAAACTATGAATTTTCAATAGCTATACAATTTCCTGAACTTTTACCTGAAAAAGAAGCATAATGTTGTTACTATTTATATGTTTCATTCTCTAAAGTTTGTCGCATATTTCTGTTTAGGGTTTCTACCATCATTCAAAGTCACGTACACCATTTCCAGTGCTGCGTTCTGTCGTAATTCGTGTTTTATTATATGCATGTTTATGTTATATAAATACATGCCATTATTTTATCTTTGTATACGCGAGCATGTTCATTTATTTATATATCGAACATCTGAAATATCAATTATACCGTATAAATTATTTCAATTAAATGTATTTCAGAATTATTTTTTTAATTGTATAGCAATATTTCATTATATTTCTGACGTTTAAACTGTACACTAACAAGAATGTGAACGATTTGAATATGAATGTGTGAATGCGACAGCTAGTTAGTATTATCATGCCAATCTTAACAACGAAAACGGACCTTACATATCATGAAGTGACAAAACAAACAACCAATGGGTACCAATCTGAAAGAACGGGGAGAATACCAGCACACTATAAGTATATAGACAAGTGCTTAATACTCTTAAAAAAATGCGCACGTATGCACACACATACCAGAAAAAACAAAGCAATTAGAAAACGATATTATGAGTGACAATACAGTATACAAACTACATATCGCCCTTTTCGAATGTTGCTCAGTATCTCAAGGGCTGAAGCATACGTTTTTAGTTTGCGTTAATATGACACAGACCAAGTAAGGTTTATACTAACGTAAACCAGAGTTTGTCTGGGCACATTAATTTGATGTTTTCACATCTCAGAGCGTAATGTTAGGTCAGTCTGAGCGTTGGTTCCACGGCCATATAACGGATGACACGAAATAGTGGCGAAACAGGTCAATGTGGAAGAATGGAATGATATTCGTTTGTTTTTAATCCGTACTGTAGCTGTTGGAAGTCATAGAAGGGAGGAATAATCCCATTCAGCTTTCTCAGCCTTGATTGAAGTGGCGCTTGACAAGAGAGTCCAATCACATCTAGTGAATCATCTGACTTGTGTAATTGTTTTCCATTACACATATTGCGACACAACTAGCTGGTGGATGCAAAGTGAAATGTGGGGACCCAAAACATTGTTCCACTAAACGGTCTCCCATCTTGGTTTTGTAATGTCTATCTGACGGACAGCGTAACAGGTTCCGACCAGGTTTCATACGATGTTTGTTTACCGCAATTCCAGCTTGACCGATATGACACAATACGTTCATTCGGATTTAACAGTTTGAGATAACTTCACTCATCTGCAGTTAAACAGGAGTTTATTGCACCAAATTGATCTCGTCTAAATGTTCACATGTCATATTTTTTAATGAGTTCAATTTTATATGAGTCTTAATCCAAAGGTAGAATATATTTAATATATCGTACGAACACATCAGTTCTTTTAATCCTACGCATGTTTCGACAACTGCCTTCATCATGAGTCTTTACTTTCAAAAGTATGATACAATTTGTTAGATAGTAAATCCCATGCTTTGGTTTTTCATATCAGTATCTGAAAACTTCTTTCAAGACATCGAGCGTAATTTTACTATCTAAGAGTGTTTTGAAAAATATCAAACCCTTTAGATCAATGTCGTTTGACATAAATGACATAAAGTGAACACCGTATGACTCTCAATATCTCGTTCAAAGTATGTTTAGATTGCATCGTTATACACGCAGTTACCTCTTTATTGGAAAATAGTTTGCGGGTCTTGTTTTTTCAATGATATTTCAAGGATATTGCACAGGTGAATGTAACGTACCCTTGATAGTATATGGGTCCAGGAGCCAAATATATTAAAATAAATATATAGCATCATATTTAATGAGAGAAAAATTCGGCCGATAACCAAGCAATATTTCGAGCCCGTTTGTCCATGAGAATTAATCTTGGACAGACTTTCAAACAATATTTTTGAATTTTCTCCCCTTAAAGGGGCCTTTTCACAGATTTTGGCATTTTTTTTAACTTATTCATTAAATGCTTTATATTGATAAATGTAAACATTGGATCGTAAAAGCTCCAGTAAAAAATCATGAAAAAAATTAAAAAAAGGTAAAGAACATTGCCCGGAGCAGGTTTCGAACCAGTGACCCCTGGAGTCCTGCCAGAGTCCTGAAGTAAAAACGCTTTAGCCTACTGAGCTATTCCGCCGCGTACACATTCGTGCCGTATTTTATACCTTATATAAGCAATCTTCGTAGTTTCACAAAATTTAACGACAAAAACAGAACTCTCCAAATTATTCAATCGTTTCGCGTTGCAACGCTTTATAATTTTTAGGTTTTAAAATCGTCAAAAGATGCATATAATGGCATAATGAAATTATGCTATTCACAAGCTTTATACGACATAAGAAACCAAACATTTTCAGCAATATAACGTAATCAATTTGTGTGGATTTCTCGATTTTAATGGATTAATGATTTGCATATAACATAGCTGACCTATAATCTTTGAGATGTTAAAACTATCACTTTTTCGATGAATTGAACGAACGCCTTAAACGTAAGCTAAGGTGAAGTTTTAACTATCAAAGGATAAACCAGTATCGGTATATTACGGTGTAACTGCAAAGATTTGATGTGAAGGTCTTTGTCATCCAAAATATCTAAGATTAGTTGCACTGAGCGAGTACTCAAGTTTTACAGAAAGTACATTTCAACACTTTCCTAGAATAATGTTTAGCAAAAAGTACGTTGAGTTCTAGAACTGCAGTATATCCACTTTAATTCTCTTCTTCTTTGTTTGGAAAGGGACGGTCATGATCCGTGGTCCGTGTGCCCCAACCTCCCCCCAACCCGAAGAGCCTGTCTGCGCCGACTTCGAAAGCATAAGTGCTACTCCCTGATTGTGTGCTGTAACGCCTTGCTGATTACCGAGAACAACAGTAACTAATGGGAGGTCAGTCGCTTCTGTACAGAACAGGTCCGTCTTGATTCATTGATTTCTTGGATGGTGAGGTTGAACTTCCTCATCGCTGCAACTACGCATCCAGTCTTCCAATTCTCAGAAATGGTACTGACATTTCATGTACAGATGGTTGTTGTGGACCTCGATGAGATTAAGGTCTCTGGTCTGAAGGCTCAAGTTGACTATGGCTTTCACTGCCGTCGGCATACGTAATACTTCATGCATTTCATCTAAGGTCCGCGATGTCTGTTGTTATGCTGTTTGGCGTTTACAGCGACCTGGGCCGTATTCCAGTAGCTTCTTAAGTTAAAAAAAACTTAAGTTGAAATATTGCGCAATATTTTTTCTTATCTCCGCCATTTTTTCTTTAAACATAAGATTTCACTTAAGTTGAATTCTGGTAGCTTCATAAACTTAATAAATTTCTTAACTCTGTGTTTTTTTCTCATATATATAAAATTAAGTTAACTTCCTTTAACTCTTAAATGAATGTCTTAAAGAGAAATACTTAGCTTCTCATGTCTTGTTTTTGACATTTCAAATTTAACTTAAGAAATTTATTTAATTTTTTTTTAACTTAAGTGAAAATTTAAGAAGCTACTGGAATACGGCCCCAGGGTTTTATTTTCAGGGAAGGGTAGCTAACCCTACGTCCAACCCTTCTTCTTTTTCATCTCGGGCTTTGGCCGTCCTTTGCGAAGTGCTATCATGTTCAAGAATAAGATTATGTTTTGTGTAAATTTGACATACCATTTCAGCTTATTTACAACGCTGACAGTTTTGTCGGATTTTCGTTAAGTTCTTTAATTCTGTATACCAAACTTTGAATACTATGTGGTCATTGGCATATAATAACCACATTATTTTTTGTTGTTTGAGGTATTGCAAGTTGTACAAAATCACACAGTAAACTTAATATATCAATTGTTTGAGCTCTACATGATTATCACAAATCAATCCCCTTTGCATGACATTGACCAATGAGTAATGTTTTCTTCTTAATGATGTTTATGTTCATTTATTGTTTATACGATCATTTCATGTATATCATATTATGAATTATCCTACCTCGTTTATCCCGTTTAAAAAATATGAAAATAAATTCAACAAACCCTTATGAATGAGAAAACATAAAGAATAATCTTACGCAATTTCTATATTCCAACTACATGGACTTTATTTATGGACTTTATACACATAACGTCAGAGAAAACGAATGCAATGCAATCTAAATCCTTCTACCTAAGTAAAGTTAAATCCTATTTTTACTTGTGTGACACGCTGAAATACTTAAGACACGACATGCAATCACGTGTAGCATAGGGGAATTTGATAAGGCCGGTATTCTGGAATGGGAAAACAACACCCTTTAAAATTCACGTATATAATCGATTCTCAATAAGATATATTCTTCTAATATTTGACAGAACGATGACCCGCATTATATTGAGCAAACATTATCGGATATTTATTTATTAAGTGCATTTCAGTCGTGTTGTGTTGGAACTTAGCATTTATTGGTTGTATTTTGAATTGTAATTATGAACAAAAGAGCCTGGTGATTTAGTTAATATCCCCCTCTAAAGGCGGAGGGATATAGAATTGGCCTTGTCTGTCGTGCGCCAGTTCGTCCGCCCGTCTGTCACAAACAAAAGTTATGTGCGGGGGATATCAATTCAACGAATTTGCTTCTCTATGTTTTCTTATTTTTTGATAACCCACGAGCCATTTGGGTAAATTAGGATGAAATCTATATGCGGGAAGGTATTACAAGTTGAAATTAAGAAAGTGTTATTTTTTTAATTTTCCAAATAACTTTGTTGATATCCATTTGATGTGTTATGGCTTGAAATAAAATTTTAAATAGACACAATGAATTACATAATTTCCAACAGTTTCCTCACTTGTGTACTCAGTTTTGTTCGCGAGGTGAACTCACACGTTTAACTCAAAGCTCACAAAAACAAATAAGAACACCCACCACTCTCGATTTTTATTTCATTTTAATATCAGCAAAAGATGGATCTATCAAACCTTATGCTATATGTGATAAAAATAATTAAAACTACCGCGTACGTTCGTAAAATGTATTTTGTTTGAATATGTGAGTCATTGTAGATTTAAAAACAAATATTTTTTAAGTACTGTTAAATTACAGTGTCGCATCAACAACTAATAGATAATTGTAAAAACTCATTATAAATAATGAAGTTCATGTAGGTAGTGCATGATTGTTTTACATATACGTCACAATTGCCTTCTGTAGTATCTCTATTCACATGCAAACTTGTTTGTAGTATGTAAACTTTTTCCTAAATATGCAATACTTGTGTTAGATTATGTTTATTTCCTTCACAAACTGTAAAAATAAATTTGTTTTTATATATATTTTCCTAGCAATTCCAAATATATGGTACTGCGTTATATACATTAATTTACATTAATACATACAAACGAGATACCGTGAATTGGTAGTCATATCAAGAATCAAAATTAATACCGTTGAATATGCCCCTTTAATTGTAATGTATATGTATTGTTTTTAATTGAATACTTAATTACGCAAATGTAATGATCTCGATGAACATAATGTATCATTTGTATTTTTAAATATATTCAAATCTACATTTGCATACTAATATAAATTGGTAAAGTCATGTAAAACATTACAAAAAACTAGTGATATGCCCGTTGAAATGTATTCAATTATCATGTTTTTGTTTGGTTCCGTTTACACTTATATTTGTTTGATCTTGCTACACATAATTTGTGTTTTCACTTAAATTTAAATCTTCTATTGCATACATGAAAACATTGGTTAAGTCATATTAAGAATGACAACTAATACCGTCGATATGCCCCTTTAATGTTTTGTATATACCTTTTTTGGTTGGAAGCCGTATTAACCTACTTAAGGTAGCGCACCCCTAATGATTTCCCGCGATTTATTTTACGATCATTGCCGATTTTCAATGATCGGTTATTTCCGAGAGATGCATTTATTTTTCAAACTTCAAATTTTGATATATGTTTACCTAATTCGTTTAGAATACATTATTTTCACAATAAATATTGACTTTGATCCAAATATCATCTGAAAAATATGATTTCGCGATTCCTTCAAAGATCGAAGAGCCTTTTTACCTGTTTACTTATGGATATCTAATTTAAGCTTGCACTAATGCGAAGTTGTCGTGGCCGAGGTGTTAAGGCGATGGACTAAAAATCCTGTGGGATCTTCCCGCGTAGGTTTGAATCCTGCCGACGTCACATACTTTTTTCGACGCGTTTAATTTCTTTTCTAACGTAATTTGATTTAATATAGCATATAAGCTTTGTTTATTGTTAAATATGTTGAAATTTTTATGCATATCCTTCAATTTTTAAAATTAAAACAACGTTATGGCTAAATTGTGTGATTTACTGCTGAAAATACGAATAATGCATGTTGCATTTTTATTTTTATTTCAAAAAGTAAACGGTAAATCTGTCTATATCTTGGTATTTTTGCTGTATATAGTGTTCCCTATAAAAACTAATTTTAAAATATAACTTAAATGATACTATTTTGAATTTTATGACACTTTGTTTTTAACCGACCCATTTTTTACTTGGCTAAAATCACTTACATTTCATAGCGCTCTTCCATAGATAAAAAATTGTAAAAAATAAATGTCTGTAAAAGAATACTTATTTCATCTTGTTTAAACTTTAAACACCTTTACTGCATCTGTACACACCAACTGCATGCCCATTTTTGGAAATTTGAATGAATTATGGAACTTTTATATACCCCAGGGATGAAAATAAACTGGCTAAAAGCCGGGCGTGGGGTCGGTTTTGAAAAAAATGTTAATTTTTTTTAAAAAGCATGGAAAGCCTACCTATAAATTTGCATGTAGTTCAGTGAAATAATGCTGATTAAGAAAATAATTAATTAGATTATATTTGGATATGTACCCATTAGGGGTGCGCTACCTTAATAGTATAATAAAGACTGCACATTGTTTAATTCTTTTTATTACCCAGGTTTTAGCCAAACTCGTATATATTTACAATTG